>NW_026932770.1:0-52990 GCF_032062105.1 Saccostrea cuccullata
CTCTGTCTCTGGGTATGAAGCAGATGAACTACCTATGTAGTTATGATGAGCAAGGGCCCTAATCTTTCAGAATTGTGAATTTCAAGGCCCCAGGGTCGGGGGGGGGCTCTACTTATATACTGCAAATGAATTAATTGTTTGAAATCTGGTCCTTTGTATATATAAACCATTTATTTACTTTTTTGACAGGCAATTTTAAGGGTGCCTTTTAAAAATTTGTGCAACGTAGGGTCAGGGGTTTATGTTAGAGTGTTAGGGGCACTACTGATTATTGATGGATATTACTGATTAGTAGTTGGAGTGCATTTTTGTTCCCCTACCCTGCATATGGGTATTCAGTAACCAAGCTAAGCAACTGCTAAGTTAATTAGGAACCTGCTCCGATTATCTTTTCTTTAGAGGGCGCCACAGGCAAACACGGTCCTGTATCGGAACACCCTCGCGCCTTATCAGTAGTTACCGATCGAAGAAAAACGTAAACAATCTGCTGTCAAACACATGCTCGTAAAACATGCCTGAAACTTGTTGTTGTGTGCCGAATTGTAGTAATCGGGGTGGCCATATATTTCCAACAGATCCGTTAAGAAGAAAAGCATGGATACACGCAATAAAACGTGGTGAAACTCGTTTTCAAAGCTGGACTCCGTCAACTCATGCTGTTGTTTGCAGAGCACATTTTAAATCAGACGACTATTTGACTGAAACCCAGCATGGTAACAATATTTATTTATTGAAATCTTTGATAAGCATGTGCAAAGTAATGTTAATAGATTTTATTCTGAGCAATGTTTATGCCTTATTTGCTTAGATGAAATGCACTAAAATATCGAATCCCTTGTTTACCTCTCATACGAAGTAATCTGATAACGTTACAGACACTGCCACATGCAGACTCCCCACTGACAACTTCAATTACTGGTCATTTATTACAAACGCATTATCTTTTAACAATATAAACACAAGGCATGTCTAAAAGAACACATGCTGTTGCCTGATAATTTATGCATATCTACCAGTACAAGATACTGTGTTTTGACATTGATGTCTAATTAGCACCCTGCTTAAAAACAAATTTGACCTGTTTAGTTGAATTAATAAACACATGGGCATGTTTTGTAACATCAATTTTATAACAATAATACTTGTAATAATAAAAATATTTTAGTAAATTTATATTTGTTTTATTTGCTTTAAAAAGTTAGTTCAAATTATAAATTAATTATTTAATAAATAATCTAGTACTATGAACAAGTATTGATATATTAAATAATTTAATTCTTAGGAACTACTCCTTTAAGTAAAAGATTGAAGAAAACTGCAGTGCCAAGCATTTTTCCCTGGGTAGAGCCAAGTCCACATTCACATGAACGAGCCGACAGAGCCAAGTCCAGAGGCATCAAACGAAAACTAGCAGAAGAATTTTCTGCTTCGTCTTCCATAGATGAATTCATCTATACATCAGCTGATGATCTGCAAGTATCCGAGGAAATTGTATCTAACTCTACCCAAATTTTGGCTGAAGAAATTCAAGTCACTGTTCAGAAATCTGACGTTAAATTTTTTGATGTACAGACACAAACTCCTCGGTATCCCCCAATGAGTATTGAAAACTTTACAAATGATGATGCCGGAGTAAATTTCTATACTGGATTGGAAACTCTAACTAAATTTTATTTTGTTTTAAGAACCTTAGGACCCGCAGCTCACTGTTTGAATTATATTTATCATAAGGTTTCAAACATAAGTGTTCCTGACCAATTTTTCTTAGTCCTCTGCAAGTTACGGCGCCATACGACCAATTTTGAACTTTCAAGATTATTTGGAGTTTCCGAAAAGACTGTATCAAATATATTTTTTACATGGATTTTATTCATGAGTAAGCAATGGCAGGAAATCGACATTTGGCCTACAAAGTATCTTGTAAAATATTACTGTCCATCAGATTTTAAAACAAAATTTCCAAATACTAGAGTGATAATAGATGGCACAGAGTGTCCAATTAAAAGACCAAAGTTACCAAAGCCACAGCAAGCAACGTATTCTACCTATAAAAACCGTAACACGGTAAAAGTTCTTGTAGGAGCGACACCAGGTGGATTAACATCTTATATTTCTACAGCTTATGGGGGATCCACAAGTGACCGTCAAATAGTTGAAAGAAGTAGGCTGTTAGAAATGTGCAATTCTGGAGATTCAATAATGGCAGACAAAGGTTTCAATGTGCAGGATATGTTTGTACACAGGAACATTCAAATAAATACACCAACATTTTTCAAAAAGAAAAACAGAATGTCATGTGCTACTGTGATTGAGGACCGAAAAATATCCAGCAAACGTGTGCACATTGAGAGGATCATTGGACTTGCAAAAACATTCAAAATTCTGACTGAGCCTATGAATAGTTCTGAAACAAAACTTTCTTCAGAAATAATCTATGTTTGTTTCATGTTGTGTAATTTTAAGAATTGCATAGTGCCATCTTATGCATAACTTGGTATTAAAAATGACATAATAAGAGAAAAAAGTCTTTATTTCATTTTTCTTTATTGCAACTACATTTTCCATCATATGTCTTGAAAAAAGTTTTTTCCAATAGAGCAGACTTAAAAAAATCTTCATAGAATTCATTCAATTTTTTCTTCATCTCATCAATAAATTTATCATCCCTTTCTATTGCAAAGAACAAAAAGTCATTGAAAGTATACACAACAAATATACACTCATTTTTCTCTGCACAGTAAAGTTGTCCTTGGACCTGATAGTAATAGTCATGGGTTTTATTCAAATAAAATTTACTTCCAGACTGCTTGATATAAGGAACTGTTTTTGAGGAAATAAAACTGTTTCTTGCCACATATGGACACTTAACTTCAATCAAGGTGTCATTGTCAATAATACCATCTGGGGTTGCTGCTAAATGAGGGGAGTCCAGACTGACACAAATTCCACTATTGTAAACTGTGCGTCCCGAAATTTCCTGGTACTTCTTCACAGCTTCTTTTTCGTATTTTCTTCCATGAAGAATAGGTTTAGCATTAATTTTTTGTGCCTTTGTTGTTAAAAAGTCAGCAAGTTTCACCTTATCAGTTCGATCAGTTGCTTTACATATTCTCCCGAATACCGAAGAATGAAGACGTTTGCAACGTTCCTCAAACCAAAGGTCGTTGGCCGCTTGTGTAGCTGTTTTTATCATAACTTGACGTGCATTCTCCTCTGAAATTTCTGATACATTTAAAAGTTTCAAATGATTTTCACTAAACGTGTCTTTTAGATAGTCATGGTCCAGGTTGTAAGCTTTCATGTTTACAGGCTCATACAGCTGAAAAATTGGAGTCTTACTAATACCTGGGTAATTCAAGCACACATTTCTAAAGTAAGACTGGTATCCCGGATTGCCTCTAAATTCAACTGGACGAGGGTCATAGTCATTATTGCATACTTCGTCACAGCCTGGCATGTCCAACTGTCTTGCTTTCATAGGGCTTCCTTTATGGGGCTTAGCACGATGAAAAGTTTGTAACCTCTGTGTGCAGGTGAGTTCTGTTTTGTATGTCCCATGCTTAACAAAATCTGCACATGAAAAAAGTACAGCACAGACATGCTTGCAATGTGCATCGGGTCCCATGCCTGCCGCACATTCACATTGAGACTCTATAACACTTCTGTCTTTTCCTATCATAATGTCAACAACATATTTCACAGACTTCATCATTGAAGCTTTTACACTACTTCTAACGAACCAATTTGAATCATGAAATGTCACCCTCACATACTGGATAAACCCATCGTTGTACATATCCCTTCCTTTCTTATCAGTTGTCTTATTAAACTTCGACAAGAAAGTGGAAATTTCTGCCTCTGTGCAACCTGGAAAGGTCTTGTCACCATGAAGGTCCTTGTAGAGTTGTGGATCTGGCGTCATCATCATAAATTCAGGTCCATAAACATCGGTCTTAGCACAATGTGCATTTCTTCTGTAGGCTTCAAGTCTGCAATAAAATAAGCATATTTAATTCTTTTTCATGTATATTTTGAGTGAAACATAGCTGCAACAATCAGGAAATAATAATACTGCTTCATAATAAAAATGTAGAGAAGTATTCTTATTTTACTGCAAGCACCAAGCAATATGAGATCGATGTTAGAATTACCGAGGAAATTCAAGTTAAAAATCTAACACGCTAAAGTTGCAGATTATTTAAGAATTAGTTTCTTAAACGAGGTAATTCTGATATTTACTGTCAATTTGACTTAATGTTAATCTTTTACACACCATTGATAATTATTTACTGTGTTATTAATAATGTTTACTTGGATTTGCATGAAAACATCGTATGTTTATTTACCTCTCCACAAGTTCCCACTTCCTTCCTGATTTCTTTGCTCCAAACTTTTCTAACTCGTTCTTAAGTTCAGGTATAGTCATATCACCACAATTAGATGCCATAGTAAATTAAGGATTGTAACTGAAACGTGTGTGCTTTCCGATATCGTATTCGAGAATGGATGCTGATTATCCATCTTCACAGGTTTTATCACTTTTGTAATGGACCGCATTTTCCTGTGGCGCCCCCTACCGATACAAGATAAGATAACCGACTCCGGTTCCCCATTGTTATGATGATCAATGGTGCATTTCAAAATTGTGAATGCCATATAGCATCTGGCTTAAAACATGTTATTGAATCAAATTCAATACACTGTAACTGGAAAGTTGTTGCATAATGCTCAGGTGACCTATAAGGCCCGTGGGCCTCTTGTTATATTACCCCCCCCCCCCCCTCAAAAAAAAAAAAGAAAATTCCGACCGTGATTTTCCTCACAGATATTTTGTTAAAATTTTTATTAAAATAAAAGTTTATCTAGGGTCATTCGTTCTGACAAAAAAAGTATCGTTACCGTCTTTGAACATTCAACATTATAAACTATTCACATATTCCCACGAACATCGCACCACTCGCATTGGAAGCCTGTTTCTCAATGGAATGTCTAATGTTCTTTGTATCTGTGTATCAATTTCAACATTCAATAGTCATTCATGGAATTATATAGTACCTTTACAATAATGATTTAAATTTAAAAAAACCTACACATATTATGAAACAGAAAAATTTGATTAATTTTCATAAGCTAGTTGCGCGGATTTTGGGGACAGACTAATTAATTACACATCTGCTATCGGCATGATGACAATTATCAACAACGGGCACCTGTTCCTGTTTCAAAGATTTAAGATCGTTGTAAATCCTCTATCTAGAAACTTAGCATGCTTAGTAGAACGATTTTATTTTAAAGCAATATCATTTAGAAAGCTAAAATCTCCTATATATTTTTTTTCTACAAGAGGCATGTATAAACGATTTATTCATTCTTGTAACTAAAAATGAATTGAAAATAATGTCTTTCAAAAACTAAATATCCTACAGTTTTGACAATGACATAATTAAGAAACGAAATTGATCAGTAATACTTGCGATCCTCCAGAAATGGTTTAAATAATATAATTTCTGTCTCAATCAAAACTATTTATTTCCATGAAAAAATACAGGTATATGCACAAAAGAATGTAATACATTTTTTTAAATTTTGAATCAGTTATCAAATCATCATTTTTTATCACTTGATGAATTTTTGTTTTCTAAATGTAACTAGAAAATATTAAAAATCATTTTGAATAAGTCTCAAATATTTCATTTTGGGGACAGACTAATTAATTACACATCTCCTATCGGGATGATGACAATTATCAGAGATGGGCACCTGTTCCTGTTTCAAAGATTTAAGATCGTTCTTATTAATTTAGCAATATCATTTAGAAAGCTAAAATCACCTATAATTTTTATTTTTTTACAAAAGGCATGTATAAACGATTTATTTATTCTTCTAATCAAAAATAATAATTACCTAGACATATTTTAAGGTACCCGAATTTGATTATGATAAGTAAAAAAGGCACTTGTAAGATTGAATAATAAATCTTTTTTAGCTCACCTGAGCCGAAGGCTCAAGTGAGCTTTTCTGATCACATTGTGTCCGTCGTCCGTCCGTCCGTCCGTCTGTCTGTCCGTCCGTCCGTAAACTTTTCACATTTTCGACTTCTTCTCAAGAACCACTGGGCCAATTTTGACCAAACTTGGTACAAAGCATCCTTGGGTAAAGGGGAATTTAAATTGTTAAAATGAAGGGACATATCCCCTCGCAAGGGGATATAATCAAGAAAAGACAAAAATAGGGTGGGGTCATTAAAAATCTTCTTCTCAAGAACCACTGGGCCAGAAAAGCTGAAACTTACGTGGAAGCATCCTGGGGTAGTGTAGATTCTAAATTGTTCAAATCATGACCCCTGGGGATTGGGCGGGGCCACAATGGGGAATCAAAGTTTTACATAGAAATATATAGGAGAAATCTTTGAAAATCTTCTTAAGACCCACTGTGCCAGAAAAGCTGAAACTTATGTGGAAGCATCCTGGGATAGTGTAGATTCTAAATTGTTCAAATCATGACCCCCGGGGATTGGGCGGGGCCACAATGGGAAATCAAAGTTTTACATGGAAATATATAGGAAAAATCTTTGAACATCTTCTCAAAAACCACTGGGCTAGAAAACCTGAATCTTATGTGGAAGCATCCTGGGATAGTGTAAAATCTAAATTGTTCAAATCATGACCCCCGGAGGTTGGGCGGGGCCACACTGGGGAATCAAAGTTTTACATAGAAATATATAGGAAAAATCTTTGAAAATCTTCTTCTCAAGAACCACTGTGCCAGAAAAGCTGAAACTTATGTGGAAGCATCCTGGGATAGTGTAGATTCTAAATTGTTCAAATCATGACCCCCGGGGATTGGGCGGGGCCACAATGGGGAATCAAAGTTTTACATAGAAATATATAGGAAAATTCTTTGAAAATCTTCTTCTCAAGAACCACTGTGCCAGAAAAGCTGAAACTTATATGGAAGCATCCTGGGGTAGTGTAGATTTTAAATTATACAAATCATGACCCCCGGGGGTTGGGCGGGGCCACAATGGGGAATCAAAGTTTTACATAGAAATATATAGGAAACATCTTTGAAAATCTTCTTATCAAGAACCACTGTGCCTGAAAAGCTGAAACTTATATTGAAGCATCCTGGGGTAGTGTAGATTTTAAATTATACAAATCATGACCCCCGGGTGTTGGGCGGGGCCACAATGGGGAATCAAAGTTTTACATAGAAATATATAGGAAACATCTTTGAAAATCTTCTTCTCAAGAATTACCACTGTGCCTGAAAAGCTGAAACTTATATGGAAGCATCCTGGGGTAGTGTAGATTCTAAATTGTTCAAATCATGACCCCTGGGGATTGGGCGGGGACACAATGGGGAATTAAAGTTTTACATAGAAATATATAGGAAAAAGCTTTGAAAATCTTCTTAATAACAACTGGGCCAGAAAAGCTGAAACTTATATATGGAAGCATCCTGGGGTAGTGTAGATTTCAAATTGTCTAAATTATGATCAGTGGGGTAGGGTGGGGTCACAATATGTATTACAAGGGGTAAATCTAGTAAAGTACAGAATGGCCAAAGCTTCTCAGGTGAGCGATGTGGCCCATGGGCCTCTTGTTTAAAAATATTGCTTCCTTGTTAAGGAAAAATATCTGATTATAAGATAATACGCTAGTGAAAAAAATGCTGAATTGAGACTTAAATATCACTGAAAGGTGGCGGAAAGGTCACTGAAAGACGACAGAAAGGTCACTGAAAGTTGACGGAATGGTCACTGAAAGACGACAGAAAGGTCACTGAAAGTCGACGGAATGGTCACTGAAAGACGACAGAAAGGTCACTGAAAGTCGACGGAAAGGTCACTGAAAGTTGATGGAAAGGTCACTGAAAGTTCATGGAAGGGCCACTGAAAGTTGACGGAAATGTGTCCGCTGAATGGTGACTGAAAGGTATCTGAAATAAGACTGAAAGGCAACTGAAAGGTCACTGAAATATATGTGCCATTCAGTGGTTGAAAGGCCATTGAAAAGTTACTGAAAGCCGCCTTTCAGTTTTAACTGAAAGGTCTTGTTTCTTCCTGTGGATGAGCAAGAGTGCCTCAACAAAAATTGTGAATTTTATGGTCCCAGGGTCAGGGGTTCTGGTGTTACGATGGGGCTCTATAGATTATATATTAAAATACGTGAATTCTTTGACTTCTTCTCTGCTCCTGGGTATTAAATAAACCAACTGAGTGTATAGTTATGTTGAGCAAGAATGCCTCAACAAAAATTGCGGATTTTATGGTCCCAGGGTCAGGGGTTCTGGTGTTAGGGCGAGGCTCTATAGATTATATAGTAAAAATACATGAGTTCTTTGTAAATCTTCGTCTCTGCTCCTAGGTATTAACTAAGTGTATAGTTATGTTGAGCAAGAGTACTTTTACCAAAATTGTGAACTTTATGGCCCCAGGGTCAAGGGTTCTGGTGTGTGGTGGGTGGGGGGGGTCTTTTGATTATATAGTGAAAATACATGAATTCTTTAAAAATCTTCTTCTCTTCTCCTGGGTATTAAATAAACCAACTAAGTACATAGTTATGATGAGCAAGAGTACTTCTACCAAAATTGTGAATTTTATGGTCCCAGGGTCAGGGGTTCCTGGTGTTAAGGTAGGGCTAGTTTGATTATATATTGAAAATACGTGAATTCTTTGACAATCTTCTTCTCTTCTTCTTCTCTTCTAAGTACATAGTTATGATGAGCAAGAATGCCTCTTCTATAATTATGAATTTATGGCCCCAGGGTCAGGGGTTCTGATGTTAGGGTGGGGCTCTATTGATAATATGGTAAAAATACATTAAATCTTTGACAATCTTCTTCTCTGCTCTCTGGGTATGAAGCAGATGAACTACCTATATAGTCATGATGAGCAAGGGCCTTAATCTTGCAGAATTGTGAATTTCAAGGACCCTGGGTCAGGGGTGGGGGGGGGGGGCTCTACTTATATTCTGAAAATGAATTAATTGTTTGAAATCTGCTCCTTTGTATTTATAAAACATTTATTTATTTTTTGATAGGCAATTTTAAGAGTGCCTTTTTAAAATTTGTGCAATGTGGACCTAGGGATTATTGCTGAATATTACTGATTAGTTGGAATGCATTTTTGTTCCCCTACCCTGCGTATGGGTATTCAGTAACCAAGCTAAGCAACTGCTAATTGTACTGTTATGATAATCAATGTTGCCTCTTTCAAAATTGTGAATGCCATATATCATCTGGCTTAAGTTAAAACATGAATCAAATTAAATAACTGGTAAGTTGTTGCATAATGCTCAGGTGACCTATAAGGCCCGTGGTCCTCTTGTTGTCAAAAAAAGTCTACATTGTGACGTCATTTTCTCATTGTGACGTCACAAACAAGGAGTAAAACTTTATATAGCATATGCTATTCATAGAACTTGTGTATGGATATGTGTGTACCAATTTTTTCTAATCTGAATTGTGGTTTTGTCGAATGAGTTTCTTGCAGTAATGTGACGTTTAAATATTACAGGTAGCATTTCAAGAAGAGCACTTAAACATCCAGAATTGGACTCGAATTTTAAAATTGTTTTTCATGATTTCTCGCAGAGTGTCTTTGAAGACAGTAGACTTCTCATCTTGCTTACCGTTCATGGTAGCTCAGTCGGTAGAGCGCTCGCTCCGTGATCGGGAGGTCGCGAGTTTATATCTTGGCCGCGACTGACCTAGTCGTTAAAATGGGTAGCAACTGTTCCTTCGTCATGCGCTCGTCGCTTTCACGTGAAAGTTGCGGGTCCTTTGGAGGAAACGATAAAAGCCGAGGTCCCATGTCAGTGGCAGGCGTTGGCACGATAGAGATCCCTCACTGCTCAATGGCCTTGAGTGCCAAGAAAAGTTCAAAATTTGAAGCCCTCCACCGGCATACGGTGACGTCTCCATCTGAGAGAAAATTTCTCGAGAGGGACGTTAAACAATATACAATCAATCAATCTCATCTTGCTTGGATTCAGTGAAATACAGGAAGGTTACTCTGATGTTTTTTTTTCCATTTCTTTTTCCTTCCCACCACAGAAAGGGCATTTGTCCTTCACCAGTTTTTTTTTTCTCTCTATAGGCTGAAAATAAATAAAATGTGATCAGAAAAGCTCACATGAACCTTTAAACGAAACTGTCAGGGATCGAAACCACTAACAAATTTTAGCTAGGGACTTTTTTCCTACTAGCAAAATAAAATACTTACTAGCAGTTTCCTAATTTTACTATTTTTTTTTTAATTAAAGATATAGTCATACCTCTCCTTTTGTTTTTGTTTTGACAGGGAACATTTTCATATTCTTCTTAATGTTTTTCTTCAAGTTCAAGTTCATTTTATTCACTCAGACCATATCAATGGTACATGAGGTTCAACAATATGTACAATATATACAAAGAATAATATACAAGATACACGTGAAATGGCGGAAATATTCATATAAAGTAACAAAGATAACTATGGAGGACAGACTTTTTCATATACTCTATTTATGTAACAGCATAGTTTAATCAATAGTTTGGAGTCAGCAGATGACAACAATTCTGATAATTTGAAAAAATTTGGTCTATTACAATATTTACTAGGAAGATATTTTTTTCTACATTCGGAAAAATATTTGCATTCTAAAATGTAGTGATACTCATCAGCTATTTGTCCATTATTACAAAGATTACATTGTCTATCATTTTTGGGAATCCCAAACCACCTCCCAGTCTCAACTGGAAGACGATGATTTGTTGTTCTTAGTTTAATTAATATTGTTCTAAATTTTTTTGGTAGTAAGGCTAAATATTTTTCAAATCCAAATTCTGTTTTAAAGATACTATAAATGAGACCTTCAGACGAATCGCGCATATTACTTCGCCACTTCTGTATGTACTGATCTTTAAGACGTTGATCAACTATAGCCTTTAGCCATTTAATATTTATAAAGGTCTGTTCATTCCACACATTTGAGAAGCCACAACTTTCAAGTATATTCTTAATACATAAAATCCAAGGATTCTTATGACTTCCTGTACTGAACTGTTCAAATAAATGTCTATATGTCACATAAACAATCTTATTTTCAGGGCTTATTTATAATTTTGCCCAATAGGATATCATTCTCGAATACACTGTTATATACAAAGGGAAGCGACCCGTTTCGCCATAAACCATATAACTAGGAGTACTACTTTTTAGATTAAAAATATGTTTCAAAAATTTAAGATGAACACGTTCAATCATATCAATGTTCTCAAAACCCCATATCTCACATCCATACAAAAGTACTGGAGTGACAACTTTATCGAACAAATCAAGCTGGCAATCTACTGGTAAATTAAATTGTCGAATTTTTCGTATAATTCCATACATGGCTTTTTGAGCCTGCTCACATAAATGCTTTTTAGTTTTACAGAATGAACCTGATCGAGAAAACAGTATACCTAGGTATTTAAATTCGTTCACAATTTCAATAACAGAATCATTGTAATAAAATACATTCTTAACAGATGGACTTTTCGAAAAAATCATAATTTTTGTTTTGTCTACATTGACAGTTAGTTTCCATTGTACACAATATGAATGAAACTCATTTAGAGCATGTTGTAAACCCTCTGCAGACTCAGCCATTATAAATGTATCGTCAGCATAGAACAAAATAAATATTTTAAAATACATCAAAATTTCATTTTCTACAGAGTTTGAACTGCTCACATTATTAAAAGATAGCCCATGTACATTTTTGCTGGCCAGAAACTCTTCTAGATCATTAATATACATAGAAAACAAGAGAGGTGATAAATTTTCTCCTTGGCGGACACCAATGTTACAGTTGTAAAATTCAGATGAAAGACCATTCATAGTCACAAGAGACTTGACACCATTATACATATTTTTTATAAAAGTAAAACATTTTCCGGTAATGCCATTATTCAAAAGTTTGTACCAAAGCCCATTTCTCCACACTGTGTCGAATGCCTGTTTGAAGTCAATAAAAGCACAAAAAAGTTTCTTTTTGAGAGACATCACCATGTTTGAAAGAAAATGTAAACTAAGTATATTATCCAAGGTAGAATAACCTTTCCGAAAGCCAGTTTGGCTTTCGCTTATAAGATTTAAGCTAACTACATAACATTCCAAGCGTTTACATAAAATGGAGGTAAAAAGCTTACCAAGACAACTTAAAAGTGTTATTGGACGATAATTTACTGGATTTGTTGGGTCACCTTTATTCTTAAAAATCGGTTTGACAATACCCGTGAGCCATTCGTCTGGAATTATTCCACTATCAAAAATCAAGTTAAACATTTTTTTATATACAGGCAAAAACGTAGCTATTGTTGATGAAATATGTTCGTTTAGCAACTGGTCATAGCCTGCGGCCTTATTATTTTTTAATCTTTTAACTGCACATAAAATTTCTTCCTCACTAATCTCAAAATTCAAAAAATCATCACATACACGGCTATCTGTTGGAAAACTTAGAGTATCAACATCTTCTATGTCATTGTCATGACCTTCATTGATGCCCTTCAGAAAATCAAACATAGCATTAATATCTACAGCACATTTATTTATCGCATTAGGACCATTTAAAATTTTCCAATATTCTCTAGTATTTGTTGATCGTAAAGATTTCAAGTTTTTTGTTATGCCTTTCCTATAATCTTTTATACACGAATCCATAATCTTTTTATAATTTTTGCTTTCTAATTGAAGATTAGCTTTATTTTCTAAACAAGGATTTTTACTATTTAATCGCTTTGCCAAATGATATTTCTTTCTCGCCGTCTTACACTCTTTATTGAACCAGGGTTTATTGCGTTTGTTTTCACAATTATCTTTCTTACAATTACGACTAACCCCAAATGTTGATTTAGCTGTGTTTAAAAATATATCACATAACTTATTAGTAACATCGTTTAGAGTGTCTTTGCTAATGTTACTTGTTTCTGTGCTACTAGTCAAAATATCTAACTCATTCTCTATGTCCTTAACCTTAGATATATCCACATTCTCTGGGAAATGTTTTGCTTGGTCTTGTGACCATAGTTTTACACGTGACTGATTTTCAACAATATCTTCACACCTGTGTGTTGTGGAAAGCGCTGGTAAAATAGAAAATGAAACTGGATTGTGCACATCCGAATACATGTTACAGAAGTCAGAGATATCAAAATCTTTTATAAATTTAAACATAGGTGCTGTGGCAACCACATAATCCACCGTGCTACTACCCTTACAAGTTAAACCTCCCACGTATTTATCACTGCCAGCACGGCCATTTACTATATAAATGTCATTGTTTTTACAGAAATCAATCATTTTGTATCCAAAGTTATTAACATGGACATCTTGTACTACCCTACGGAGAGGAATCTTAAAGTTATCAAAGATAATGGTTCTAGTCTCTATGGCTGTCTTAAAAAACTCCTCACATTTTTAGCTCTACTGGTCAGAGACCAGAAGAGCTTATGTGATAGTAATGCGTCCGGCGTCCGTCCGTCTGTCTGTCTGTCTGTCTGTCTGTCCGTCTGTCTGTAAACAATTTTTCAAAACGCTACTCCTCCTACATTTTTAGTCTGATTTCAATATTTCTTGGCACACAAGTAGACTACATTAAGATACATAGAATAGTGCATCGGTTTTTGATTTCGATGAACGGTGTTGCCATGGTTACTAAAAATAGAATTTTCTGTGAAATTCCTTAAAAACACTACTCCTTCTACAGTTTTGGTCTGTTTTCAATATAACTTGGCACACAAGTAGACTACACTACGATACATAGAATAGTGCATCAGTTTTTGATTTCGATGAACGGTGTTGCCATGGTTACTAAAAATAGAATTTTCTGTGAAATTCCTTAAAAACGCTACTCCTTCTACAGTTTTGGTCTGATTTCAATATAACTTGGCACACAAGTAGACTACACTAAGATACATAGAATAGTGCATCAGTTTTTGATTTCGATGAATGGTGTTGCCATGGTTACTAAAAATAGAATTTTCTGTGAAATTCCTTAAAAACGCTACGCCTTCTACAGTTTTGGTCTGATTTCAATATAACTTGGCACACAAGTAGACTACACAAAGAAACATAGAATAGTGCATCGGTTTCTAATTTTGATGAACGGTGTTGGCATGGTTACTAAAAATAGAATTTTCTGTGAAATTCTTTAAAAACACTACTCCTTCTACAGTTTTGGTCTGATTTCAATATAACTTGGCACACAAGTAGACTACACTAAGATACATAGAATAGTGCATCGGTTTTTGATTTCGATGAACGGTGTTGCCATGGTTACTAAAAATAGAATTTTCTGTGAAATTCCTTTAAAACGCTACTCCTTCTACAGTTTTGGTCTGATTTCAATATAACTTGGCACACAAGTAGACTACACTAAGATACATAGAATAGTGCATCGGTTTTTGATTTTGTTGAACGGTGTTGCCATGGTTACTAAAAATAGAATTTTCTGTGAAATTCCTTAAAAACACTACTCCTTCTACAGTTTTGGTCTGAATTCAATATAACTTGGCACACAAGTAGACTACACAAAGATACATAGAATAGTGCATCAGTTTTTAATTTTGATGAACGGTTTTGCCATGGTTACTAAAAATAGAATTTTCTGTGAAATTCTTTAAAAACGCTACTCCTTCTACAGTTCTGGTCTGATTTCAATATAACTTGGCACACAAGTAGACTACACTAAGATACATAGAATAGTGCATCTGTTTCTGATTTCGATTAACGGTATTACCATGGTTACTAAAAATAGAATTTTCTGTGAAATTCCTTAAAAACGCTACTCCTTCTACAGTTCTAGTTTGATTTCAAAATAGGTTGGCACACAAGTAGACTACACAAAGATACATAAAATAGTGCAATGGTTTTTGATAAGTACAAACCAGTAGAGCTACAGTCTCGACAGAGACTTCTGGTTGTAATTGTAACTGAAAATCATCAGCTTCAAACCAGTCTTTCAAATTGCCAACTCTTGAGTTAAAATCACCCATTAAACACACATATTTGCTATCTTTAGATATAGAAATAAGTTCACTCTCAATGTCAAAAAAACAATCTGTAGAAGCATATTTACTGCCTTCCGGGGGCAGGTACACGACACCAAATATCGCATCTTCATCAGTATTAAAAATACATTTGCTTATCTTAAACCAAAGGACATATTTACAAGTAGTGTTCAATATTTTCACATATTTAACCAAACTATCTCTTACAGCTAAAATAATTCCTCCTGACCGAGTTTTTGACAATTTTTGTCTATTTTTCATAAATAATGTATAACCCGGAATCTGAATTAAATCAGCGTCATCAGTTTTTGTTTCAGTAAAACCGATAATATCAAAATTGGAGATGTGATTTAAAAATTCACTGTAATTGAGTTTATTTTTGATTCCACAAACATTTAAACTTAAAAGTTTGATAGGGTTGTTTGCTGACTTCTGACCCTCCGCGCTCTCCTATTTCGTCGGTGTCGAAGATTTCCTAAAGCGTTTGTTTCCTCGTGGGGGTGGTGTAGGATTGTCATTATTGGCAGGCTCGCGGCGCGCTCCGGACGTCCACGGTGTGTTTCTGGAACTCTGGGATATCCCTTGAGTGGGGAAGTTTAGGGAGTCGACGTGTTCCTCTGTATCACTTGGTTCATACATCTCACCATCAATGTACAATTTGTCCACAACAAGTTTCACACGTTTATTATTTTTCATCGCCTTGCGCATAACTGGATACAACTTGCGCCGTTTCTCCTCTACCTCCGGTGGAAATTGCTCGTTCACCCAAATGTTAGATCCCTTAAGTTTGAGTGGGGCACGTTTGCGAACAAATTCACGATCTTTATAAAAACTAAACTTTGCCACGATGTTCCTTGGCTTGGTTCTGTACTCATCTGGTTTTCCTAAACGATGCACTCTCTCGAAGGGAATTTCATCATAGATTTTTAGCTTGGTTTTCAGGAAATATTGCAGAACTTCTTCACAGTTTTCATCTCTGTATTCAGGTATGCCGGTGAATACTAAATTATCCCTCATTGCCCTGCTTTTCAGATCGATCACTGATTTGTGTAATTCACGCTGACCGTTGGCTAACTCTGTAATATCATCAGATAATTTCTTGTCTAAATTGGCTGTATCAATTCGAATAGCTTTCAGGTCTTGATCTGCATGTGATTTAACATTCTCAAACATATCACTCATAGCCTGAGCACTTGCTTCAATGGACGACACGGTCTGTTTCACATTCTTGACCTCACTCTCAAATTTGTTTACTCTGTCATTTAAGGTAGATATGGAGTCGGTTATTGATTGGAAATTTGTCATTTTATTTTCGTTCTCACAAAGCCTTTTGTCAAATGTTGTGTTATTGCTCTCAATGGCTGCAAGTCTAGAATTTATTTGCAAAAGAAGTTCATGTAGTGTCCCAAGGGAAATTTCTTTTTGTACCTTTTGAGATTCATCATTACTATAAGCTGGGTACATAACAGAATGACTTTGAGATAGAATATTTGCTGTATCTGCCATTGATGTCTCGGACATGATTTCATATGCAAAGTTTTTCTATCTGATCAGTTACTTTATACACCCTGCACACTGTAGTTCCTAGTGGACATGCACATTCAAGAATGGTCACTGAACACTATTCAGTAATTCTAGTGTTTATGAAACACACAGCCCATATCAAAACTCACCTAGCGAATCCAAATATCCCAGTTAATCTCTTTCTATATCTCTAAAGAACTCGTACCCGTAGATTTTCAGCCTCACAGACCACTAAAGACACATTTACACACAGAATTCACATATTTTTCGAGAACAGATTTAAAACACCGCCATACTGGTCGAGTCACGTGATCACCTTTAGAATATATAACTTGCATCAAATTACAGAATATGACTTGGTAGACAAGTTACACTTAATCTATACAATTTCTCGGCAAAAATTGCACCATATAGTTGAGACAATTTGATTCGTTGCAATAAAGTCTAGTGAAATATGAAACTCACTTTCCCATTTTCTAACGGTCTTGACAGAAGCAGTGACGCTTACACCTTCCTGTGTTGAGTTGGACAAGGTCATTATTGTTTACATCTGATTGGGATTCGGAAGAACGCTTATTAGGTTTTAAATTTTTTTTTTAGCGAATACATGATTTATCCTTTCGATTCACGCTATGCATGCACTTTGCAACGCGTCGTGATACTCATTCGACAAAGCGTCTCTAAGCATTAGATCAAAAGTAAACTTCAAAATGCAGCAAATAAACCCGGAATATCCTGAAAAAGATTAAAAAAAATCTTGCAAAAGATTGTGACCACTGGTGATTTTGAAATCGCATTTTTAATTTTCTACACTTATTTTGCGAATATTTCCCTTGAATTTCGTTGCCTGAACTGTAATTAAAATTTGAAGTAGGCAGAAAAAATGTTTATGGATCTTCATGCTTCCCCTCTTCATGATTTATCATGTTCCAACGTCTTTTTTAATTGGCAGAATGTACTTTTTTGTAATCTTTTAACAGATGTATGAATTTTTTCCAGTAGCGGCTCTGTCAGACATGGTATTCTTGGTATTACTTATAATCTTCTGTCCAGTATTTGTCCATTAAAAATTAGTTGGAGTGTGCACAGGACTATATCAGAACCCTTACTTTGCATTCCACGATAAGTAGCTATCCTTGTTCGAGTCTGTTGCTTCAAATACTTAAAACGAGTTTCATCAGAATACTAGTACTTCTGTTATCACTCTGAAATGTCCATTACTATTCTGAAGTGACAATGTTTATCTGATCATTTACCATATGTACAGTTTGTCTTATTGGCAGTTTGTTGGGGACATGGAAGGTAACAGCTATTTTAGTCGGCTTACCTGTCCACTAATGATTGAAATACTTAATCCAAATTATTTTTTAACATTTCAATCCAATACCTATGACATTCTCATGTGCATGCACACCGATCGAACACATGCAAAGAATAATAAGAATTTTTTTTTCAAACATCAAATTATCAGATTTATTATATAGTCCTTGCCTCGATATAAAAAAATATTTTGAAAATCAAAATATCTACATAACTGATATAGCCTTGTGTTTAAAGAGTAGCAGTTCTGCTGTTCTTCGTACATCTGGCGTTGTAGATTTTCATACTCAAGAGGGATATGGATTCAATCTCAAAGTCCATTAAACAATACAAAATAGGAGCAGAGTAACGTACCCCCGAAACATCAGAGATGGGAGCAGGTGCCATGGGGGAGGGGGCATTCCCGGCCGATCCAGATGTTGATGGTGGTGTAAAGGGAGTGAACACTGATGTGGAAGTCGTAAGTGCACTTAAGAAAAAAATTGCAGCTCTTCACCAGCACTGGTGACGTTTCCATGTAAGTGAAATATTCTTGAGAGGGATGTTAAACATTCTACAATGAATCAATCAATCAAATGTGGAAGGCTGAAAGCCGCATCATTGTGTAGAAGATCGTACACATCAGTCTCCTAAAAGAAGGATATGGAAATAACGAACAGTATTCAATTTCAACGTCCATTAAACAAATATACAAAATAAGAGCAGAGCAAACACGGACCTCCGAAACATCAGAGGTGGGATCAGGTGCCATGGAGGAGTGAGCATCCCCTGCCGACCGGTCACACCCGCCGTGTGCTCGTTGTCATAATCAGGAAATAACGGAAAAAATCCTTGGTCAATTCAGTGTATAAATAATGGACTAACAATTGGTATGAAAAACGTCAGTCAGCATTTTATTCAATGATAAATTGTATTTGCTGACAAGGTCATTGTATCGACCAAAGAAAGCCTTTGTTCTTCTGTTTCCTGTTTGTTGTAGTTTTCAGCTCTTCTTTCAATTCTGATGCCACTTATTTCCATGTGTTTGTGAAGAAAATTTCTTTTCTATCATTTTTTGCTTTTACAATTGCAGTCCTAATATTTGTCAAAATTTCCAATTATATCTGGAGTTTTCGCCGTCACGCTTCCAAATAAAGAGTCCAGCCTTACAAAGTGATTCAAACGTCCGTAATGAAAATAAAGGTTCTGTTTGCTTCAATTCGTCAATTCAAGCAAATGTCATAATTTTAATTTGTGAAAGCTGAATGAAAATAACGTAGATATACAGAATCAACCCCCTTCCAATACACTTCCTCCTTGAGTACATCCACCGTATAGTGTAGAGTAAACATTTCCTGATATCTGCCATCCAAACATAAAGTAGTAGAAAAAAAGGGTTTGCTGCGAAGAATCACTGGGAGTAGACATTGCACCATGGATGATATAAATGAAAAAGTATGATGACATCTGCTCTGAAGATCTTGGCATAGATTCTCCCACTTAAAGTTAATGAATTAATCATAATCTTATTTTTAAGGAAAAAATGAACCGGACCCTTGATGACAGATTTTCTTGCACTCATCTTTCATTAATTAAGTCGCTGCATGCACCACAATGTTAGGAACTTGCTGACAAAGTGTTCACAGCAGTCTTGTCTAAGTTTGTCTTGTCCATTACGACTTTACTTAAAACTTAGTGTGAAAGATACAACAATCACATACTTTTTTTTCCACTTGGGTAATTTTTTTATTGGAAATTGTAAATGTTAAAATGACTCTGAAATCTGTAAACATGAATTAAAGAAAAAAAATATGTGCTCTTGTTTTCAAGGTCCAATGTCTACAGATGGCAGCAACCAATCAGAACCCTCAGACAGACATCTCGTCAACTTTGAACCTACAAATGGTATATAAATATAAGAATTTTTATGACTTTTTTAAAAGAGAAATAATCTCACAAAATATGGCCTCATTCTGAAACACCTATATGCACCTATAACACATCACCCAACCTCTGAAATTCATGTTGATATGCATAAGATTTAAGCATTTCTTATAGCAATATTTTTATTTTTTCCTATTATATCAATTTAAAGCTGCAAGTCAAGTTGATTGCATTAAACAAATAAATTGAAGTATTCAATATCAATTTGAGATATTGTTTATAAAGAGTAGAAATTCCAACTCTTTTCAACATGTACACATTTGACATTGAGCAGTGAGGGATTTTTTGAGACAACGTGTACTGTAACACAGGACCACGACTCATGTGGTTTCATCCGAAGGACCGGTCGCAACATGCCACAGTGGATTCGAACCCCAAACGCAAGGATCAGCTCCTTACTTTCAAATTTTATAGCAGATTTTCTTACCAGTGTCATACAAGTTCGTTGAAATTGGCTCAATTAATCTGAATGTAAAATCTTCAGTTTCAAAAATACTGACCGACAGACAATAGAAACATTTTGATCAGTCAGCACAAAATAGGTGTTCTAAATTGAAGGCCATTAAGTTTTCTTTATATATCTTGTACACTGTTGTTGAATAAATTATTGTTAATTATACATTTAGATGTTCTATGTCATTTTTTAAGGTTATACTGATGCCTGCATTGAAGGATCTCTGGGGAATCATAATCAAAAAATACACAGCAAGGACCCTACAGATAGTATACATGCCTTAATAAATTGACTAGATACTTGGATAACTCGGCTTCAAAATATCCTAAGGTCATTAATTAAATATAATTGTTGGAATATTTTAGCAATATGAAATATTATATTTCTCCAATTTACTTTCAGTGTCTACCAGTCAAGAGTTGAAGGTTTATCTCCCCCTTCTTTAACTGTCACACCAAACACTCAACCCTCCGAGCTTCAAGAGGCACCTGGAAATGGTTAATATAATGTACTCTGTGCTATGATAAGTGGAACTTTCTAGTCTCATAGCTTTTGTATTTCATTCAGGTACATATGCAGGTAAATATGCATGCATGAACTATTAGAGTTTCTGTATATGAAAAATTATTTTCAAAAATTGTAGACAATTTGATGACAATGAATAAATAAAATGCACCTCTGGCCCTGCTAGAATATCTTAGGCCTGAGAGAAAGGTGTCAAGGAGTATTTAGAAATGATGATTGAAGAACATGTAAGTTATAATCTGGAAAAAAATTGCGGTTTTGTACTGGATCCGACCTTTTGGTCAGTGAAAAAAAATCACTGTAATCTTTGTAGAAGTCACTAGGCTTGCAAAACGCCCAGTTGCACACACATGCAGCTCTTTACTACAGCTTCCAAAAGTGAATGACAGCTTCCCCCAATTTCGGTCGGAATTTATCGCTGTTTTGGAATCAAACTATTGGGAAATAGATTTTATATAAATCGAACGGATGATTTAAATACAGGGTGCGATATCTCCATGACCCTGTCACCTGTTTATTTGTTAGCTTGTTTTTTTCCCTGCTGCAACAATCTATGTGGAGTCGTTTTTCGAGTTAATGTAGTCGGAGATATAATAATCATTATACATGGCCTATGATTTGTTATTTTCATTCTTGTTTTTTTTTCTTTATCGTATCTTAGGGAGGAGGATGTTAAAAATAATGCACGCACATTTCTATTGTTAACCCCTGACCTTATTTTGTTTCGTTTATTATTGTTGATAAGCTACTTGTTTTGCTTATTACATTGTTTACAGTGCATATATTAGTATCGGTAGATGATTTATTTCGAGTAAATATTAAAAATATCAATCAGATATTTGTTTATTAGAACTCAGATTCAAAGTGTGTAGAACAATCGTAATATTTGCACGACTTTGGACTGTGTTTCTTCAAAACAACTTTTTAGCTCACCTGAGCTGAACGCTCAAGTGAGCTTTTCTGATCACCCGGTGTCCGTCGTCCGTCCGTCCGTCTGTCTGTCCGTCCGTCTGTAAACTTTTCACATTTTCAACTTCTTCTCAAGAACCACTGGGCCAATTTTAACCAAACTTGGTACAAAGCATTCTTGGGTGAAGGGGAATTTAAATTGTTAAAATCAAGGGCCAAGACCCCTTCCAAGGGGAGATAATCAAGAAAATACGAAAATAGGGTGGGGTCATTAAAAAATCTTCTTCTCAAGAAGCACTGAGCCAGAAAAGCTGAAATTTATGTGGAAGCATCCTTGGGTAGTGTAGATATTAAATTGTTAAAATCATGACCCCCGGGGGTAGGGCGGGGCCACAATAGGGAATCCAAGTTTAACCTTGAAATATATAGAATAAATCTTTAAAAATCTTCTTCTCAAGAACTACTGGGCCTCAGGAAAGCTGAAACTTATGTGGGAGCATCCCTGGGTAGTGTAGATATTAAATTGTTAATATCATGACCCCCGCGGGGTAGGGCATGGCCACAATAGGGAATCCAAATTTTACATTGAAATATATAGAACAAATCTTTTAAAAATCTTCTTTTCAAGAACCACTTGGCCAGGAAAGCTGAAACTTAAGTGGAAGCATCCTTGGGTAGTGTAGATATTAAATTGTTAAAATCATGACCCATGGGGGTAGGGCGGGGCCACAATAGGGAATCCAAGTTTTACATAGAAATATATAGAACAAATCTTTAAAAATCTTCTTCTCAAGAACCACTGGGCCAGGAAAGATGAAACTTATGTGGAAGCATCCCTGGGTAGTGTAGATATTAAATTGTTAAAATCATGACCCCCGGGGGCAGTGTGGTGCCACAATGGGAAATCCAAATTTTACATAGAAATATATAGAACAAATCTTTGAAAATCTTCTTCTCAAGAACCACTTGGCCAGGAAAACTGAAACTTATGTGGAAGCATCCTTTGGGAGTGTAAATATTAAATAGTTAAAATCATGACCCCCAGGGGTAGGGCGGGGCCACAATAGGGAATCCAAGTTTTACATAGAGTTTATTGAACAAATCTTTTAAAATCTTCTTTTCAAGAACCACTAGTCCAGGAAAGCTGAAACTTATGTGGAAGCATCCTTGAGTAGTGTAGATTTTTAAATTGTTCAAATCATGACCCATGGGCGTAGGGCGGGGCCACAATGGGGAATCCAAGTTTTACATAGAAATATACATAGAACAAATCTTTTAAAAAGATCTGCATCACCCAAGTTACTCAGGTGAGCGATGTGGCCCCTGGGCCTCTTGTTTAACGAAAAGGTTACCAATGTATTAAGATTGAGAAGGTATGCGACACAGAATTTGTCAACATTGCGCCAGCAAAATTTAGGTATTAATAATATACTTTTAGTGTGTACTAGAGGATCGCTGTAATACTTGAATATTTTCCGTTAACCATGTTGACCACTTTTACTGTTTGTCCCTGAACACAATGTACAACAAAATAACCACCGTTGAAGAAAGCACACGTGCTTTTGTTTACCTCTGTAAAATACGCTTTGTTGGTTTCCATTTCATAGAAAATTCTACACTGGAGATCACTCTAAATTACAGTTTTATAAGTGAATAAACCATTGATATAAACCTTTTTTTTCTCCGGATAACCGTGACTTGCCAATGTCCTTTATTTTAACAGGTATTCAGATAGTAACCCCATTCTGTTAGAGCTTAACAAGTTCTCATTGTAAATCTTTAGAAGAAAATGATGAGAGAGCAGTACAATTAATCCCTTGGGATTAATTATCTAGCCTGCTGCAGAAAATTTAGAGGCCTATCTTTATCTGTCACATGAAGATTAATGAACATATTTGTCTGCAACTGATGTTTGTTTTGAATTTGAGGTCAACCCTGGGTGGTAATTGATTCACTGAAGGCTTGCATTTTATAAAACACCTGCTAAAATCTTTTTTTAAATACTTTTTTTAATTTAGTTTTTTTAATAAGACATGAGGTTTTCCCTGTTTTATGTAATTATAAATACAAGGTTACTATTTACATATTTTTTAGACATTCAGGAATTATCTTGAAAATATAAAAATACAGTTGTTACTTATAATCCTCATATATTTAAATAAAATGTTATCAAGTAAATGTTCTCATTCAATGAGCTTCTTCGCTGACTGGTCAGTTTTCCAGTTTTAAAATCAGTGGTTTTTTTAATTCATCATAACCAATAGCCAAATAACAAGTGATGAAAAACTATAAGATATGCATCCTTCAAATTAAATTATTTCTCTCTCTTTCTGCATCATTAATTAAAATACAAACAAATTCCATATCAAATCCAATTTTAACTTTATAAATTATTTCTATGAATAATTTAATGTTAATTATAAATAGAAATGAAGTATGCGGAAAAGTTGTCAAATACAGAGCTAATTCGAAATGGCATAACGTAATGTGCGGGAAAAAAGATCCTTGGAGGTATTGTCAGACCCACTTTTGGGTGGTACTTGTTAATAGAAGTCAAAGACTTACTTTTAAGTGCCATGTTTGCAACGCAGATTTTAAAGCAAAACAATACCTATCAGAACATATGAAATATTCACATACTGAAACGGGTCGTTACAAATGTCATAAATGACATTTGCTCATAGCAAAATGTTCAATAGACATAAGGAGTTGACAGAAATTATGAGGCAGAAAGAAGATAAAGATTTTACAGAGTTACTAAATAGGCTTCTTGAAGGTCTGCACTCAGATGATGATGTTAGAAAGTTATGTTCAAGACAAGATTGTTTTGACAAAGGCAAGAATCCTGAAAAATTGCCTCATTTGTTCACGACAAATGTAAAAGTTAATGACCACAACATGACAGGATTTCGAAGTTCTCCTTTTGAAAAAAAGTGTGTTATCCCAGCAATTGCTTTTGTCTCTGGAGATGTGGCTAATGATGTGAAACAGAAGATTTTGAATCAAATATCAAATGACCCATCCAAAACAATGGGTCTGTTTAAGGAACTCTATCTTGTAGAAGAGTTGCCGGCAGAAATTTGTATAAATATTTGAGTGCATGATGGTCCGACTAATGGTGCACCATGTATAGTCAAAGTTGAAAATTCCATTAGATGTAGTATTGTGTGGGGGATATTGGAGCTTCTAAGAAAATGAAATTCTCCAAATATTATAATGATGCAATATCAAAATCATGGACTCTTGAAAGAAGTTTCTTGAAGTTTCCAAAACATTTACTGTTGGAAGAAACAAGACCTGTCATGTACATGTATGTAGAAGACAATTTCCATTGCGATTGGCCTGTGCCAAAATAATACATTATAAAGCTCAAGGCTCTACTATGAAAAAAGCTGTCTTGAATGTAGGAAAAAGAAAACAGGAACATTTGCATTATGTTGGTTTAAGTAGGGTTCGAAGTTCACACGACTTGCATATTTTAGAATTGAATGATAGGAAAATAGCTGTCTCCCCTAAGGTTATTGATGTAATGAGACGGCTCGGTTAGCATGCATCTCTGTCATTCTGTTTACCAAATCTCCAGAAAATTACAAGTGATGTGAAAATAATATTTCATTATTCAGTATAACTACCTGGTTGATGAAAACGAAACTATAGCTATGCAACTATACTCAACAAAAAAAGAAACGCATAATCAGATTAAATATGATAATCTAAGTTTTCAGTTTAATACTTAATTTTTTAAAAGTGAATTTAGAGGGTTTTGATAAAAATCTACTTGTATACTGAAAATGAATTGTTTGAAATATGCTCCTTGGTATTAATCAAACATTTTTGATAAGCAAGCGTGCCTTTTCAAAAATTTTGCAATGTGTAGACCTAGGGTCAGGAGTTCATGTGTGGTAGGAACACTCCTGATTATCGCTGATTAGTTGAAATACATTTTTGTTCCCCTAGCCTGCTTATGGGTATTATTTAAACAAACCTAACAATTGCTAAGTGTATATTTATGATAAGCATTGGTGCCTCTTTTAAAATTGTGAATGCAATAGCATCTAGCTTTAAACATGAACCAGATTCAATCATTTGAAAGTCGTTGCTTGATGCCCAGGTGACCTATAAGGCCTCTTGTTTTTCTGGCTGTAGTCCGAACAGCATTGCGTTTGTCGGTTACATTTTGTTATATAAAAATATCTTAGAAGTTTTGATGGATCCGTTGTATGTCTGCGCACAAACACTTTGTATATAAACTTGGAGGCAACTCAAAATCTGTAAAATGTTTAACAGTAGACACTATTTCTTTGGTGAGTAGAGAAGACTCGGTAACGTTGGAAATCGTCATCGTCAGAGGACTAAACAAACGCAGATTTTGCGTAGGGATTGGAAAGACACCGTTTTGTCCTACTGGAACTTTTCTTTTTCTTTTCTTGGAACATTGGTGGATGGCAGACCTTGTCGGTTCTCATCCTCCTCTTTCCTGAAAAGAGTATAAGAGGTAAAGTATAAATGATTTGTATTAAAATTTAGAATAACATTAATTCAAACACATCAGTTGTAAAATTCTGTAAGTGCATGGTTATTTTAAAAATTAATAAAAATACAACCGTTTTTTAAGGTTATGTTATAATATTCATTTTTTTGTCTTTCTAAAATTCCAATGATATTTCTTTGCTTACATTAATTTACAGTATCTTTATAACAACAAATACTTTCTTTTTCAATACTTTTCTCAAATTAGGTTCCGTATTCTGAGTCGGAGGAATGGCATCCTGACTGGATGGAATCTCCTGACTTTCCTCAGCGATTTCAAAGGGCTCACTATTAGAGGACAAGTCTAGCTGCATCCTTTTTATCTTCTTTTTCAAGCACTCATTTTCTTTTTTCACGAAGTCATAGTTCTTCTTCATTTGATATTTCGCCTTACAGAGGTCAGCAACTCATCTCCCGAGAACTCTTCTTTTTCCATGGCCTCTTTCAGGCGTTCAATCTCCTCCTGAGAACCGATTTTTCTTTCTCCATGGCCTCTGCCAGGCGTTCAATCTCCTGAGAACTTTTTTTTCCATGGCCTCTGCCAGGCGTTCAATCTCCTAAGAACTTTTTTTCCATGACCTCTGCAACGGATTTAGTTTCCTCAGTGAACCTCTCAGGACTGCTTCTTTGCTGTAATTCCCAACACCTGCTTGAAGTCTTGTTTATATGCCACTTATTTTAAGCGCAGATGACTTTATACTTTTAGCATCCATATTGTCTCCTGAGAAAAGAAATTTAGAACTATTACATGGTCCATGTAGCCAACAAGATTTCGTAAATTCTATAGTCGATACAATGACCTTGTCAGCAAATACAATTTATCATTGAATGAAATGCTGACTGACGTTTTTCATACCAATTGTTAGTCCAATATTTATATACTGAATTGACCACGGATTTTTTCCGTTATATCCTGATTATGACAACGAGCACATGGCAGGTGTGACCGGTCGGCAGGGGATGCTCACTCCTCCATGGCACCTGATCCCACATCTGATGTTTCGGAGGTCCGTGTTTGCTCTGCTCTTACATGTATTTTGTATATTTGTTTAATGGACGTTGAGATTGAATACTCTTCGTTATTTCCATATCCTTCCTTCAAGCATACGAAGTTCCAATTCCACAATTTTCATGTACAAATTTGAAAATATCTGTAGGTTTAATCTGAGAATTATCCTTGACATCAACAATTAAGGAATGTTCTCTACTATACTTTCTGGATACAGAAATATTGTTTGATCCGCCAAGATGACCGCCACTGGACGTGGCTGCCATCCTTCACTTGTTTTACTCTAAATGTTCAACAATTAATGAAATTGCAAAATATATACACACAAAATCCGAACATATATACAGTCCACCTTCTGTCAAAAGACAAATGGTAGTGGTTCACCACTTACAGATAATACTATAGGTAATTTGCCAAAAGCGAAATTTCCACGTGCTCACTATGCAAAAACTAAACCGGAACTGGTGTCCACGTCCTTATCGATTAATTAATTAATTCTTGTTGACAAATTGGATCTTAAAATTAATTAGTTAATAGAAATCGATGGGACAATCAGTTCACCTGTTGTATCGAGGAGTTGCAATGTGCATATATCTTGTATATCTTTTGTATATTCTATGTTAATTGTGCGGATTTTTTGGACAGACTAATTAATTACACATCTCCGATCGGGATGATGACAATTATCAGAGACGGGCACCAGTCATTTCCTGTGTCAAAGATTTAAGATCGTTGTAAATTCTCTATTTAAAAACTAAGAAGAAAAAATTGTTAAATAAATATCATTTAGAAAGCTAAAATCTACTATATTTTTATGCCCCCGTAAACGAAGTTTCGGGGTATATAGTTTTTGTCGTGTCTGTCTGTCTGTCTGTCTGTCTCTCTGTTTGTCTGTTTGTCCGCAAAAACTTTAACCTTGCCCATAACTTTTGATTTAGTGGAGCTATGACTTTCATATTTCATATGTGCATTCCTTGTGACAAGACCTTTCTTTGGGTACCACCAAATTTGACCTTTTGACCTTGGAGTTTGACCCACTTTTACATGCAAATTTTAAAATTTTATTTTGGCCATATCTTTTGAACAGTAGACACCAGAACTTTTATACTTCACATATTTAATGTTTGTTAAAAGACTTTTCACTGGATACCAACAACCTTGACCCTTTGACCTTGACCTTGTAGATTTTCGTACTTGTGAAAAACTTTAACCTTGGCCATAACTTTGAAACGGTAAGAGATAGGGCTTTTATACTTCATATGTGTAATCCTTGTGGAAAGACCCTTCATTGAATATGAAAATCCTTGACCCTTTGACCTTGACCTTTGAGCTTGACTTACTTTTAAAAAGCAAACCTTTACCATAACTTTTAATGACTTAGGGCTAGTTCCTTTCATACTTTACATATTTGATCCTTATGACAAGACCTTTCATTTGATAACAATAACTTTGACCTTGACCTTTGAGTTTCACCTACTTTTTAAAAAAATGAATGTTAACCATAACTTCTGAATGGTTAGGGCTAGGGCTTTCATGCTCTACATAAGTATTTTATGTGGCAAGACCTTTCATTACATACTAATTACATTGACCTTTTGACCTTGACCTTGGAGATTTTTGTACTTATTAAAAACCTTTAACACTAGCTTACTTTCAAATTTCACAATTGTTTTCAAGTTAGAATACCCTACTTTTGGTACCAATTAATTAAATTTGCATTAAATAAAAGCTTAATCTTTGCTATGCTGCCATACGGGGGCATCAGTGTTTTACAAACACATCTTGTTTTTTCTTTTCTTTTCTTTCTTTTCGTACGTTGTAATCATTATAATTTTTATGCCCCCGTAAACGAAGTTTCGGGGGTATATAGTTTTTGTCGTGTCTGTCTGTCTGTCTGTCTGTCTGTCTCTCTGTTTGTCTGTTTGTCCGCAAAAACTTTAACCTTGCGCATAACTTTTGATTAAGTGGAGCTATGACTTTCATATTTCATACGTGTATTCCTTGTGACAAGACCTTTCTTTGGGTACCACCAAATTTGACCTTTTGACCTTGGCCTTGGAGTTTGACCCACTTTTACATGAAAATTTTATAATTTTATTTTGGCCATATCTTTTGAACAGTAGACACCAGGACATTTATACTTCACATATGTAATGTTTGTTAAAAGACCTTTCACTGGATACCAACAACCTTGACCCTTTTATGATGACCTTGTAGATTTCTGTACTTGTGAAAAAACTTTAACCTTGGCCACAACTTTTGAAAGGTAAGGGATAAGGCTTTCGTACTTCATATATGTAATCCTTATGAGAAGACCATTCATTTGATATGAAGATCCTTGATCCTTTGACCTTGACCTTTGAACTTGAACTTCTTTAAAAAAAGCAAACCTTGACCATAACTTTAAAAGAGTAAGGGCTAGTGCTTTCATACTTTACATATTTGATTTTTATGACAAGACTTTTCATTTGATAACAATAACTTTGACCCTTTGACCTTGACCTTGGAGTTTGACCTACTTTTAAGAAAAATTTTATTTTGGCCATATCTTTTCAACAGTAGACACAGGGACTTTACACTTCACATATGTAATGTGACCTTTCACTGGATACCAACAACCTTGACCCTTTGACCTTGACCTTGTAGATTTTCGTACTTGTGAAAAACTTTAACCATGGCCATAACTTTTGAACAGTAAGAGATAGGGCTTTTATACTTCATATATGTAATCCTTGTGAAAAGACCCTTCATTGAATATGAAGATCCTTGACCCTTTGACCTTGACCTTTAAAAAAGCAAACTTGACCATAAATCTTAAAGACTTAGGGCTAGTTCCTTTCATACTTTACATATTTGATCCTTATGACAAGACTTTTCATTTGATAACAATAACTTTGACCCTTTGACCTTGACCCTGGAGTTTGACCTACTTTTTAAGAATTGAACATTAACCATAACTTCTGAACGGTTAGGGCTAGGGCTTTTATGCTCTACATAAGTATTTTATTTGGCAAGACCTTTCATTTGATATTAATTACATTGACCTTTTGATTTTGACCTTGTAGATTTTTGTACTAATTAAAAACCTTTAACATTGGCTTAATTTCAAATTTCATAATTGTTTTCCACTGAGAATACCCTACTTTTGGAACCAATTAATTAAATTTGCATTTAATAAAAGCTTAATGTTTGCTATGTTGCCATACGGGGGCATCAGTGTTTTACAAACACATCTTGTTTCTACATGTATTAACGTCATGTATTAACGATTTATTCTTGGAATTAAAAAAAAAAATTAGAATTATGTCTTTCAAAAACTATAAATATATCCTGCAGTTTTGACAATGAAATACATGTAATTAAGAAAAGAAATTGATCAGTTATACTTGCGATCTTCCAGGGATGATTTTAATAATACAAATTATGTCTCGTCAATCAAAACTATATTTTTGATATAACGAATTTCCATGAAAAAATACACCTATACGCAGCATTAAATGTTATGCATCAATTTAAATTTTGAATCGGTTATTGGATCATAATTTTTTATCACTTGAAGATTTTTTTCTTAATGTTGCTAGAAAATAAAAATATTAGTGAGAATAAGTTTTAAATATTTTATAAAATTATAATAATGACTTCGACATATTTTAAGGTACCCGAATTTGATCAAAATAAGTAAAAATGAAACACAATTAAGATTGAATAATTAATCTTAGGTTTATTCAAAATATTGCTTCTTTGTTAAAGAAAAATATCTGATTATAAAAAAAAATACGCTAGTGAAAAAAATTGCCTAATTGAGACTTAAATATCAGTGAAAGGTGGCGGAAAGGTCACTGAAAGACGACAGAAAGGGCACTGAAAGTTGATGGAAAGGTCACTTAAAGAAGACGGAAATGTGTCCGCTGAATGGTTACTGAAAGGTATCTGAAATGTGATTGAAAGGTCACTGAAATGTATTTGCTATTCAGCTGAATGGCAACTGAAAAGTTACTGAAAGCCGCCTTTCAGTTTTAACTGAAAGGTCTTCTTTCTTCCTGTGTACAGACTCTTTCTCAGAGATGGCTAGGGCAATATTCTTAAAATTTTCTTCAAAGGTAAAAAGGTAAACTGGTTGTAGTTGTGTTGTGTAGTCATTCAGTTTCAAAATGGCTACCATTGCCATGGAAACCTACAAAAAGCGACAAATTTTATCTGCGAGTGTTCTCTCTGGTTCCTTGAACATTCGTCATGATTTTTTATTTATTTTGATAATTAGTATCTGCAGTTGTACGATTCGCATTTAAAATTTTCAAAGAAACTATTATTGCCATGGAAACCAAGGCAAAGTGATTTTTTTACTCTGAGTTTTAAATCAAATTACTAAAAGCACTAGTACTGAAAGGACCGATACGAATTGATGGTTGTTCAATATTAGCTAATATATATATTCTTGTCCAGCTTGGGATGACATACGCTGTTGCTTTCAAAAGCAGACTTTCTAGTTATGTTCTTCTGACTTCCTTCGGAAGACAATGTTGTTTTCTGCCTGGTTTCTGTTATCATTATTCTTTTTTTCATAGTACATGTGTGTTTGGTTCAATTAGAAAGAGTTAAACAGGGATGATGCATCAAGTTAAGTACCAGTCCAAATAAAACATATTAAAGCAGTTTTGAAATATATACAGCATGTATATGGCAAATTCATGTGTGGATATCATTAACAATGTAATAGTACAATTAAAAGAAAAACAACACCTTTAACAAGTTTTTGGCATTAAATATCATAAATTCATTTCACTAGCCTGACTTCTCATCTATGTTAAATACCGACATGGAAAATGTGAATATTTACTACTTTAAAAAAAATGTAAGAAACCAAATGAATACCTGTATAAAATGTAATATAGCTATCTATAATGGAATGGGTTTGGTCGTACACAGCTCCAGCTATACCGAATTTATCAGCTGTTTGTCAAAATGTCAAGCTGTTTGTATAAAAATAGAATTGTTATGGTAAATGTGGGAAACGAGGCTAGTGCAAGGACATACGCTTGTTTTTCAAGACAAAAAGTGATACATATTTAGAGATGTCCTCTACCCCAAAAAGATGGGAGCTAGTCTGTGCTGTTTTGGAAGTAGTGAAAACTTTGCTAAAAATGCGCTGCGTATAATAGCTAAAAATGTCCATTTCGCTTTAATTCTGTTATAAATAAAACAAAAAATATGCAGACCAGGATATGTTCCAATCACATTTGTTGTTGGACCTCCAAGATGGACACATTCAAACTAGTTTTTACTCTTCCATACATCTTCCCTAGCTGTAGCTGAGTTGATTGTGAAATGTAATCTCTTTTTTTATTGCAGTTGTCACGGAGGTGACCAAGCAATTATAACTTTTTAATTCCACCTTGTATATATACAATTGTAATGAAGATATCCTTGGTTGATAAATCCTCGTAATGCTAAATCCAATAAGAATTCAGTAAACAGTGCACTAATTTATTTACATATATACAATGAGGAGTCACAATACAAACGAAAGAAGTTACATTTATGCTAGCTAGTACTGTCTAAATCCTAATAAAGCACTCCCCCTTCTAAAAATATCACACTTATTATATACGATTCTTAGCTCAAATAGATGATTATCGAAAACATTACCTACAACCTATTAATTAACTAATTCCAACTCTACATATATCTTTATCAAATCCTTATCAAACTGTCATAACCTAGCTTGACCTTAACTCAGTACACGGCTCCCGATTCTATGAACAATAGCTCCCATTGCTCCACTCATTAAAGACTCATTATTCTTGACCACACTCGACACTGCTTTACTCTTAATTACCCCAACACAGCTTGAATAGTCTGGGCAATGCATCCAAATGCCTGTAAGTCTGAACATTTAATAATAAATTACTTTATTACTTTTGAGCCTTAAATTACTATTCATCACAGCTATCCAAAATCAAAACTTTGTCGGCTTACTTCATTTGTAACAATCCAGTGTTGATGACCAGTATGGTAGATCTGAGCTACAGGGGCCTTTTCCGGTGATATCTGTAATTTGTACTCCCAATTTCCTTCCTTTACTACTGGTTCATATCCAGTGTGTTGAAATCCATTTATCTGAGGAAACTGTTCCTTCAAGATGGTTTGAGCAAAGTTAAATTACATCACTACACAGCATGACATTGTTCTGGATGTCATTTTTGTGTCTGATGGTAAGAATGTGTTTGCCATTTTCAGTCCAATTTTCCTCAACTGGATTTTCACTCTCTTCAATGTGTGTCATTTCCTGTACCTTGTCTGGGAAATTTTATGTGTTTTCTGGCAGTTGGTTTGCAGTCATTTCTTTTCCTTTTTAGAATTGAAGCTGTGTCATGCTCATCTATTTTTTCACACACTGGTGTTAAAGTTGCCACTGGCGAAGGCAAAATATCATCCGTCCATTCTTCTGTTCTCTTGATGCAGGAATCTGGTGCAGCAATGACCGTTACCTCTTTGTCGCATGGCCTTGGTTTTTTGGTGCCCGCCTTTTTGTTTACCCCTTTCCTGTCGTTTCTCCGCAGCTGTGTCAAATTGTATATGCGTTTTTCCTCAACATTTTCCTATCCTATACTCATTTTTACTGCCATGATGTGGTAACAAGTGCCGTCGGAGGGACATTGGCATTTTTCTGGAAATAAAGAAACGCTATAATTATATCCCCATTAGAACCTTTCGCTACAAATGATCCTGCTTCTGGAACGTGGAATACCTGTTTGTCTTTCACAGCAGCCATTGCCAGGGATCTTTGGGTCGTACTCTGTTGCTCTTTCTCGTCAATAATAGTGGCATTATTTGGCAGATCTACTTCTTGTTTATTCTCATCTTCAACTTCCATAGCATTCTCTTCAAACGTTATTTTCACTAGGTCTACAATTTTCTCTGGGGCACATACATTATTTGGGAAGGCTAGATCACACTTATCAACGGCAGCACCCGAGTGAATGTTTTTGAGCCTGTATTTTCCTATACTACAAAGTCCTCTCATTATCTCGTATACATAAAACTTCTGTAGATAATTAAAGGCCAGTACTGTAGCACCTAATGGAGCTTGTTTCAACTGCATCATCCTCTTTATGACTGCATTCATGCTTTCTGACATGTTGCTGGTCACACTGGATAAAGGTCGTAAACCTTGTGTTCTTCCAGAACCCATTTTGAGAAATGCTGAATTATGTCCTTGTGTATTTTCCCATTGTAATATTCTAGGAACGGTTTACCCCAGAACTTCCTCTAACTTTTCATTGTAGTCATCTTCATTTTCAGTCTGAAGCAGCTCCCTAAAATTGCTGATATAGACAAGTTTGTCGTCTATTTTGCCACCATGTTGTTTGATCTAGTGGTTAGCATCACTGTGTATATGGTTCCAGCAGTGGATTAATGGTGCATTTGGGGTTACTTTCTTAATTAGGGCCCCGCAAGGATTTGCGGGTGCCCTATAGTAATCACTCTGTCTGTCCGTCTGTCTCTCTTCCGTCCAGAAAATTTCTGTTTTTTTTCTAATAACTTTTTTTATGGTTACCCAATCAAGTTCAAATATGGTATGGTAGTTCAGTAGTCAGAAATACATATTTTGATGCTAAGTTTGGTTCTCTATGTCTCATGGTTTGGAGCTGGGGTGGTGGGGTAGATTTCTTAACTATGCATAAGAATGAATGGGCAACTTTTTAAAAATGGTTGCCCAATCAAGTTCAAATTTCGTATGGTAGTTCAGTAGGCAGATATACATATTTTGATGCTAAGTTTGGTTCTCTATGTCCCCTGGTTTGGAGCTGGGGTGGTGGGGTAGATTCCTTAACTTTAGAATGCATTGGCAAAGAGAGATAACTGCTGAAGATGTCCCCATTGTAAAATGAATGCTGGCTATGAGTCTTTTGGGATTAATTAGGTTTCCTCCTGAAGAAAATCCAGAGCATTATCTTTTATATCTGTCTCATTGAGATTAATTACCACCTCTGTCTGGGCGGGTATGTTAAGGAAGCATATAAGTCATTTTTCGGGAAATCAGACTTTATAAAGAAAATTTAGTTTGATAATTTACCTAAACCGCTGATAAGCGTAAACTATTATTATCTATTGCTTAAAGATAAAAGAGTGTCTAACGCAACGACTTGCAGCACCACCACGGCATCACGTGACTTCTATTAATAGCAAAATTTTCCTTAATAAAAAAGCGAACAGAACAACAATACCCCGGAGTTTAATAATTTGTTTGAGTAAATAATGTAGTTGAAAAACATTTATTTTGTCTTAAAACTGCTGCTAGAATCCCACTGTCCTGTCAGTAAATTAATTATTCCACACATTCGCACGAAACCTTAACCGATGTTTTGAATTTTTTACCTTTGAACCGAGATTTTTCGTAAAACCATGCTTAACTCGGGATTCTAACAGCACTTTCCTAGTATTTTAGGATGCAAACTTTCCATCTGTACAAATTTTATTTTTTGAAATATACAGCTTATTGTTGTTCTGTTGCATTATTTTCGTCACAATTGACAGAGGAAAGGCCAACCGGGATACGTATATAGCTGACTGTCTTCTACAGAGAGTATTATCGATAAATATAGATAAGCATACCTGTTTTATTAACTGAACTCCATATAATCCTTTGGGATCAATTATCTAGCCTGCTGCAGAAAATTTAATAGGCTTTTCTTTATCTTTAAGATTAATGAAAACCTTTGTCTGCAACTGCTGTTTGTTTGAAGTTAAGGTCAAGCCTTAATGATATTTGCATTCACTGAAGGCTGGTATTCTATATAACACAAGCTTCATAATTGTTTAATACATTCAATGATAAATTGTTCTTTACTGCCTAATGTAAATACAAGGATATTATTTTCAGGTTTTTGAATATTCAGGAATTATCTTGAAGTTTTCAGAATACAGTTGCTGTTGCTTATTCTTCGTACATTTTTTAATCATTCCGTAAGCTGCACCCTTTTGATTCTACCCCATTGCGGGGCCCTTGCTGACTGGTCAGTTTTCTAGTTGCATTTACAACTGCCTTCTCCCTATCAGTCGCAATGACAGTTGACGCCCTATTGATGTTTGGCACAAGTGTGGCAATTTTCCTCCAAAGGCGTGGTGTATTTCCTCCGACTTCCTGTCGTGAATGTAGAAGACCACTGGAATGGATGGGTTGCTTTGAAAAAAAGCGTGTTTGAAAACTAATACCGACACATAGAATTCCCCAATAAGGAAGGTAGTGTCATATGACAAAAGTGGAACCTCGTCTGATTTCACTTGAAGAATTTTATATAAGTCTTGCAGGAGATCTTTGTCTGCTACAAAGCATTGTAGATCAGAAAAAAATGAAAAATGATGCACGAAATCATCCAGATGGTATGCCAGTTGTAGTGTGTTATAAATTTCATCGTGAGATAACCTTCTGGCCTTGTTCATGTTCGTCTAAATATTCCTAATCTGCTTAGAATTTCTTTGATTAAGTACACCTTGATATTCTCCACTAACAATGTTCTCTAAAAGCATGCTTCTGTTCACCTCCTGTGGTTCTGAACAGATTTCTCCTTTATCTGTGACAATACAGAAGGCAACGTTGACACAAAGTCTCCTGTTTCTGATTTTTGATTCCCGTGAGGTCTTGGCACATATGTTGTCTCATCCCCAGTGTAGTGTACGAGTACTAAAGAAGAATTCTCAACCAGCTTGAAAAAATGCTCTCTGGAACTCAGCTGAGCCATTTCTGTCCCCAGGCATCTTACTTATGTTGTAATATTTCTTCCACATTATTCTTTCCTTCCTTGGTTATCCATCTCCTCCTTTGTTAACCCATTGATATCCGTCAATAAACTAGTCATTCATTTTCCTGTCATTTCCCTCACTAGATATAAGATAAACTAGCCTGCCTTTTGTCGTACTGGAGGGATTTTTTAGATCAATCCTTGATCATGATTCTGAAGAATGCTGCAAGCCTCTTTGCTTGTTAATTTTGTTAACTGTACCCTCTTAACCTTTGCTGTTAAAACACTCTACTCCATCCTGAAAGTCAAAATAATAACACTCATAAGTTTCACTTTCACAAAATATCAGAGAAATATTCAAAATCACATTTTTTTATCACGATTAATTACATATTATTTGACTATATAAAAATAATAATTTGTATTTATAGTTATTTGAGTTTATAAAACAATTATTAAAACAAAAAAAAAATAGGTAAAAAAAAATTAAAAGACAGATGACTTCATTATTCTATTTTCATTTTCCTAAGATTAAATATTATACAAAAATTACTAAATTGCAAATCCATATCCTCATCTTCTTTTTGGGTCGGTGTCACTTAAGCCTTTTTGAAATTCTTAAATTGAAATTTCAATGTCAAAAAAAAAAAAAAAAATAAATACAAAAGAAACACATTTCTTAAAAAAATTACGCTAAATTTATTTTAATTGTAAATCCAAATCCCAATCCACTTTGTAATTTCCTGATACCAAGACTCATTCTTATTCCTTACTTTACTCTTTAAACTTAGTCAATAACTTCATTCTCTAATTCCTTACAGTAAACAAAATAGCATCTCCTTTCCTTGTAATACCTGGCTGGGAGTTAGGGCGTACAATGGGTTAGAACTTCATATAACATATACAGTTATATTGCAGTTAACCCCGGGTCCAGCATTATCTCCTCCCAGAGGCTAACGAAGGAACTTGGACACAGATATGAAAGGAGATGTGTGTGGTGTGGAAAAATAACGTAGACATGTACTTAGTTGTCACCGTTAGGTATCCATACATGTTATACTATACCTGCATTAAATTAGAATACTGTTTTGTTTAATTTTAAATATAAAGCAATTTAATCAATTAATACCAGCTAGTATTTATGTGTGATAGACAACATATTAATTAAATGTATCCAGTGCGATAAGTTGAAAGTCAACATACATTGGTATTTTAAATTTGATTTGAATAATACATAAACCTGCATACCTATTAATTTGAGATTCTCACGTATATCACACTGTGATCGGTACTAAGAATTGAAACACCAGCTGATTCTGACAATATATAGGCTATCTTAGAATAACTATGACACCCAATTATAATAATTGTTTAATTTATTCACTTTCATCCCAAATGAAATTGAACAATATTTTCACTTATATCATGAACGTCTCTTTAAGACATGGTAGAAATGCAAGACACGCAGCTGATGCCCTGGAAGAGAAATGGATTTCTTTGGTTGAGAATGCTGATTAGATTGAAAATGAAATATTCATAATTCCTATTGTTGAGCCTTTCCAATATGTTACTGAGCATTGTGTCAGAATTTCTTTTGTTGATGCCCTACAAAATTTCAAAGCAACATTTCTAGGAAAAAGCCCCGTGCACGTGGGTATCCGGGTTAGAATAGGTCCTCAGTACCCCCTTGCTTGTCGTACAAGGCGACTAAATGGGGCGGTCCATCGGATAAGGCCGTATATACCAAGCTTCTGTGTCACAATAGGTGTTGCACGATAAAGTTCCCTCCCTGTTGAAATGTCGGAAGTACCGAGCATATTCCTAAATTCGACTTCCTTTTCTTCACATGGGGCTTTAAAAATCTATCCAGGTGCTGAAACATTGGCCATTTACTCTTGTAAATTTTCTCTGTTCCTGAACCACTTCTTTATCGAATCTTCAACTTTGTTAAATTCCCTCCTGCTGTAGCAAGTCCCGAGATACAAGATTTTCTTTTGAATTTGCCAACTGCAACAAATGTTTACGAAATATAGATAAGAGGACGACTATTTGATTCGGGGGGGGGGGGGGGGGTTAAGTATGATTAGTAAATAATTATGTATAACCTCGCATTCTGTACCAGAATATTGTTTAAATGTTTGTTATTTGCCTAAATTCATAAGGCAGAAAGAAATTATATAGTGTTATATAATTTCTTTCTTTCGATAATGTATCTTTCAAAGATCATGCGTTGATTTGTTTTACAAGAACATAATATATAAGCTTCTGGCTTTAGGAAGACTTAAATCAATTGTTTAATCGGTGATAAAATCTTTATTAATTATAGAATTTGATTGCACATAACAACTCCTCTGTAAAACAATTAAAAAATATTTTAATGTTGATCTGCTTAACTTCTTAATTCTTCCACAACATTTTATTACAAGATAAATATTGATGCAAAGCATCAAATCGGCCGCAAACTGTTTGAGGAGGCAAGTTACAGCACGTTTTAATGAAGTTTTTAGAAAAATGCATTTAAATGTTTATAGCATTACTTCCATTTGAAACAAGTAACAGCTTTTCAAAAAGCTTGCCTGACGTAATCAATCAATATCTGTGAGAGAAGTGACAAACCTTTTGAGCAATTTTTTGTGCTGTCTTTTTATTTGAGAACCTTGTTAAAATATTTAATTATTTAACTTGTAAAAGAACGATATCTTTGCTGCATCAGTGGAGTAGCATCGATTTTGAAAGTTTGGGGGGTCGGGGGGGCAGCCAGTGAAATTTTTTTTTACTTACCTGAAAAAGTTGACAAACAAAAAAAATTTCAGATTTCCTATAGTATAATTAAGTTTGGGAAAAAAGGGAGCCCCCCCCCCCCCTGTTGCTACGCCCCCGTGCATTCTGAAAAGTTGTTAGAAGAATGGTTAATGTAAGTGGGTTTTCTGCCAATCGCAACTCCTCAGTCCCACTCCTCGGGCCTTATCTACGAAAGGAGACCACAAATGTTTTTTTTTTAATTTATACGTCATGACACCCCCCCCCTTTCACAAACTTTGAAATAAAAGCATGGATGATGTATATAATCCTTTTTTCTGTGGAATATGGAGTTACCTTTATTCAATTTAATGATATTATCTCAAATATACTACTTCTAACTCTGTTTTTACTATAAAGAGGAAATGTAAAAAATTTTAACATCCGATGATGTCGATACATTCGAGTTTGTTTTTTGACCTCTGACGAAAAGACCCGAGATGATGCGATTAAATTTCTGCAAGTAGATTGATCTACCCCTGGATCTAAATTTAAAACTACACCTTTTCTGAAATCTGTTGTCAAATCACTCATTGTGAACATTTTAGAAAATGGATATAACTAAATACATATGTTGTAGGAAAGCATTTTCTCCAATGAAGTAAACAGTAGTTGTTTGTGTTCATTGATCTTGAAACGTGGGTACTATAATTTTGTGAGGATGAAATAGGTAAAACCAGCATTTACGCTTGTGTGGAAAAGAAATCCAAGATTTCGCACAGGTTATTTCTTTCGTCAAATCGTCTGGAACCTGGTTGAACTGCGTCGATCGTTTGTGTTTATTGGACTAGTCCATTAAAATATGGAATAAACCAACAGAAGAGAAATCATTTCATTTGTTTTGCATGCCCATATTCTGATACATACGATTCATATGTTGTTTTAAGGAATAAGATATTGGTTGTAGATAGAATTTCTGAAACATAGGAAGATGGAGTTTGCAATAACAAACTTTATTTAATTCCATGGAAGTTAGCACCCACATTCATACAATAGAACAATCCCAAGAAAAGGTGCGAAGATCGCATACTCGTGACATTTGGCGCGAAAAGACCGATTCACCCCTTTTTTAGAACATAAATGGACTGATCCAGTAGTATAGAAATGCAGAAAAAAAGATACACGGACATGTTGAAACGGTAAATCACATGGAATAATCTGTTTCATGCAAACAGTGTAAACAAAGTAAATACTGCATTACTTTGCATCAGTAAAATCATTGTTTCCCTGAGGAAAAGTTTCTTTTAAAATGCAGGTAAAATATTTCCAATGTAAATCAGCTTGCACAAAATCTAGCTCTCTCGGTATGATCTATTAGTTTCGGATCAAGCAATTATCAATCCTTATACAGCCTGACGCCGTGACGTCAGGCAATCATTGGAAATGTACATGAAAAGTATTGCTATAATGAGACTGAAATGATTGTAATGAGCCTCCTAATAGAACACTTCAAATGATGTGCATACGAGTTAAAGAATTACACAAACATGTGTTTTTTTTTTCAGTAGTTTATTCTTTAAACAACATTTGTAAACAAGAAACAAAACCTGTAAAAAAAAAAGGAGTACTCCATTTTCATTAGAATTAAAGGGGGGGGGGTGTATTCAAATCTGTATGATAGAAGTTTAAGGAAAGGGCAATAATCTTTGTTATCCTCCCAAATTTAATGGATGCAACGTGTGGACATATTTTTGAAAAAAATTAAAACGTGTCATTTAAATGTTAGCATTTGAAATCGTTTGCTGTAATCAAACTATTTTATTTTAATATGCACTTTTTTCCTTATAATTACCTCTGTTAATAAAAGAAAATATATGCATTTTTGGCAACAAGTGCACCAAGTGATGATTTAATTTTCTTATTTGGACATATGAAATGGATAGTGAATACTTCTTACTTCTGACATGAATAAGAAAATTTAAGTGGAAGAATAGGAATGTTTCTTTCATATCAAAATATTTGTTTTAGGATGAGAAAATATAGGAGTAAGCCTATGTAAAATTATAAACTTAAAATTATGAATATACCAATAACCTTTGACAATTAAAACAAAGCATTTGCTATAAAATTTGATGAATATTAAGTATTTGCATAGGATTAAACACATCTCATGTATATATCTTAAAAAGAATGTAAAACAAAACACATATGGAATTCCTTTCAGGCATGAAAAATAAACTTGTAATAATACATAATAAAACACTGATGGAATGAGTGATAAAAAATTCAACATATGCATTATATATGTAATAATGAAAAGTTCACATGAAGAAAAAAGAAATGTAACGGGCATATCAACATTTCTGAGTTTCATACCCCTGCAAAAAAAAAATAATAATAAAACTTAAAAGATAAATGAAAACAGTTTGAAAATACTGTGGAATGTAAAACTTGTACAAGAAAAAGTTAACATACTCTGCGCCTGAGAACAACTGTGTATCCATTGTATATAATAATAAAAAAGCATAATAAACAAAAATGCACTGAACATCTCGTATCATTTAATTCAAAGAATTTCATGAAACATGATTAAATGACTTAACTCTTTGTAAAACAATCATACATGTAGTAACAATGCCACTTTGGTTAATATGTATTCAATCTGCATGAGGAATGCAATTGTATAAAAATCATTGAATAATCTTTGAAACTCTATCCATGTGCAGGAAACACACTTCGTACAAAATGTACAATATATCATACAAAACACAAAATTAGGACATCTTTAAGCAAAAATGTCAGCTTGTCCTCTCCTTCGGCACAACGAATGCAATTGTACATAAATCATTGAAATAAAATTTGAAACTCTATCCATTTGCTGGACTTATGAAATACGATAAAGTAATCAAAACTCTGTACAAAATAAATTTTATACAAAAACATCAAATAGGACATTTTCAAAATGCCTTCTTGCCCTCTCAGGAGTTGGGATTACAAAAATGGGTTAGGAATGCAATGGCATTTATTCTCTTTTTAATACAAAGACATGTGTTAATGCGAAACTAACATGATAGAACAAAAACATTGGAATTAATGGACAAAGTTGTTTTCTTGAGGTCTTGAATATTTTTTTTTAAGTGTAATGGTTATGGGAGGGCAATCAAGCACATGTTAAAGATCACCTTATGAAAGAGGAGACAGTGGGGACATGATTTTTACATCTTATCAATGTTGTAGAACCTGTTATCTATCTTTTTAGCAATAAAAGAAACAGGGAGCTTTAACGACAGTTTGTAGAGCAAGTCATCGGCACTTGCTAGAGCATCCTGATCAAGTGTGAACAAATTGGTCACATCATCGTTGAAAAGGGATGTTGTACTGCTCTCATTAGTTTTACAATTTTGAGCTTCCACAGTGATTCTGATTCCATATGTGTTGTTGGATTCTTTACCACAAATGGGACATTTCTTGTCAATAATTTTTTTTTGCGACATCCTACAATAAATAAAAATTGCATGAATAAATATACAGAGGAAAACTTTGTTAATAATTTTAAGCACTTTTCCTAGAAAATTAAGTTGAACACTAAAGAGTTGATCTACATGTGAATACTGTATAAGCAAAAAGTTTCATGGGGATAAAATTTCGTTGATTTGTCTTGAAAAAAATTGTTTTGTGGGCATTTCATTTCGTTGTTTTGAAAGTAACCCTATTCAATTTATAGTAATATAAAATTTTGTGTTGGATTTAATTTCGTTTATAATTGTTAACGACAAAAATTAATCCCCCACGAATATTTGTCCTTTTACAGTTTGTAATCTTATAAAAAAAAAAAGCGTCTACTGCATTTCAAGTTACCTGGACTTGGACAGCACAGATATCTGTAAGCATCAGAGATCATGATTACTTGAAAAGGATCTCCATTTGACAGATCCTCCTCTACATCGAAGTCATGGTCTTCAAGGAAATCTTCATCCGTTACTTGTAAATCGTTGAAATTTTCATCCTGCACAAACTGAAAATAGATGTTTAAAACAAAAGATGTAAATAATGAGTAGAGCAGTAATTGAAATGATGTATCAATTAAAAGGATTTTCTGCTATGGTGAAAATATTGAATCAGAATAATGCAATTTCAGTTATTTGTTTAAAGGTATACCTGGTAAATTAAACTAGTGCTAATTGTAACGGGGACCGTTACAGATGTTCCCCAAACGCTCCCCAACTCCCTTTTGGTGCCATATTCCCTGTAAGCTTCATTAAATAGGACAAGATCTATGCATTTGAGACTTCAGCAACGCCAAGTTCATTCAAATTTTAGCACTGCATGCGTGCGCATGTAAATTAAATGTAAATGCATGTAAATGACCATATCATCTTGTCTACACAATCTATACATTTTAATATACTAAATATTAAAGTGTTAATCGAAAAGTAATTAAAAATACCCTTATTCAAGTGTATTTTTTATTTAACTCATTTCACGTGCACGCACGTGCATACATGAGCATTTTGTCCATATCTTCTTGTAGACGTTTATTTCATCTCTCTATGTTCTAAATCCCACTCCGTTTGGTTAAAAACCAAAGCAGTTATACCTGTTTAAAGTTTCAGCCAATCAGATTACAGCGCAAGTACACGCACGTGTATGCATGTGCATGGCAACCATATCATGTTGTAGATGTTCATTATATCTATCTATGCTACAAATCCCATCATGTTTGGTTGAACACCAAGGGAGTTATAGCTATTTAAAGTTTAAGCCAATCAGATTGCAGCGCACGTGCATGCACGTGATTTTATGACAAATGCTATATATCATGTTGTAGAATATATTAATGCATGGCTATGTTCAAAATTTTATAGGATGTCGTGTAAAAACAAGAAAGATATAGAGACTTTAGTTTCAGCCAATCAGAAGAAAGCGCACGTGCGCATGAGATCTTGCTATTTTGACTATGTCATCATGTCTATACTACTAATAAATAATCAAATTATGAGTTTCAAAGCATTTCATCAAAAAATAAAAAAAGTTACGGCTAGACCTATTATATTGGTCATTTCACGTGCTGCACGCGCACGCTCTTGCAAGCACGTGAGCGCAAAATGACCTTGACTAGTCAACTCTACATAACATGTCTACTAACTCTAAAAAGGTTTTACCTACATCGGATGAACAGTTTACAAGATCATTCCCGGACAAAAAAGTACCCAGGAAGAAGAAGAAGAAAAACTAGATGAGATCTCGTTGCGAGCAACGAGTAGGTCTTCCGTTCGATTTTTGATAAGGTTATAAAACCATTTTAAATGAAAAAAAAGTGTTCAGATCAATTATTCAAAATACGTGAGAACACTTTTAAGAGTGAAATCTATCAATTTCAAACTTCCGGTCTTTATAATTCACTTCCGGTGTGATCGGAAGTAATTAAAATGACCTATAACTCCTTTCTGAGTGTGAAGGAATCATCCCTGATAAATTTCGAGGAAAAATGTTCATTTTTTTGACAACTTCCGGTTTGGAAAAAATAACTTCCGGTGGACATAATATTACTCGAGACATTCTATTTGCCTCCATAAGAAACATTTAAAAAAGAAAAAAATAAAATTTTGCATTTTTCAAAACTACTTCCGGTGGACGACGGACGCAACGGCAACAAAAACCATATATCCTTCTCAAATCTAGGAGTCATAATCTATCATCCCTGAAAGTTTCAGGACCCAATCTCCAACCGTTTTCGAGAACACTCTCGGACAAAATGACACTTTAAAAACAGCAAAATGGCCATATCTCGCGACCGGAAGTGACGACGGTAAAATAAAAAAAAAACGCATAAAGTTCAAATAGTTTCCTATCATTGCTGAAAGTTTCATGAAAAACTGTCGAGGCGTTCTCGAGAAATCGTCTGCACAAAATCGGTAAGAAAAAAAAGAATAATAACTAGAATCTTGTTGCCATGGCAACAAATAAGTCTTCCGTTCTTCTAAATCTGTAAGAATTTGCTTTTTTCTCTGCAAAAAAACATAGATATCATATGTACTCTGAAAGAAAAAAAAATGCAAAAAAGTCTTTCAGTACTTTAAGTACTTTGATTTTCATTACCAATCTTGTTCTTATGCATTTTGGCAATCATAAGAGCTACACGTGTATCATAGACAAACCAACGGACGAACGAACACCGTACTCTCATAAACTTCACTGTGTTTATGTTCTGGCACAATTGTGATGGGAGTATAAAAATGTCATGAACTATAAGTTAGTACCACATCAAACATAAAGTCGTTGATTTTTACAGTAATACTAACGAGATTTGTCAGCAGAAAGATTATTCAACTACAGGAATTATTCAGCAATGGATCAATTGATTAAATGTTGTTTAATGTCCCTCGAGAGAATTTTTCACATGGAGAAGCCTCCACTCGCCGGTGTAGACTGCAAAATGTTGTCCTATAATTTGGATCTAATCGCCATTGAGCAGTGAGGAATCTTTTTCAGTCAGTACCATCTGACACACGGGACCTCGATTTAAATGATCTCATCTGACGGACTGGTCTCCACGTCCCACAACTGAAGTCCATAATACAGATATATGATGATCTAGATAGCCATGTTTTTATTTTATTTTTCATTTCTCAAATTTGTGTTGCATCAGATTTTCTTATAGATCATCCTCACTAAAAATCATTTCGAACAACTTTATTGCAATGCATACAGCTTTCGGTGATTTTGATAGACAGGTCAATACATGTGCACTTAGTGTAATACTTCTTAAGCAGAAAAAATATACAGAGAGTGACTATGACGGACTATAAAATCAGAAAATATTTAATAAAGAATGGGTACAACTGATAAAGAACTTATTTTTTGTCTATTCAAATGGATAGGATAATCAGGATTGAAAGGGAATCTCTCTCTCTCTCTCTTTCTCTCTCAAACATGTAAATTTCAGTATCTTGCGTAATGAAAAATCTACTTTTATTGAATGTGAATTCTGTATACATGTTAATGGTGATGATAACCAAATGTTCCAGATTTAATTGTATAGCGAATTTATAATTCAAAGGCCTACAGTTGCAATAATGTCTCCGATTAAATTCAAGAGGAGGGGGGGGGGCTTCAAAAGAATTACAAACTCGGTAATTTTATGTTTTATGAATTAAAAAGAAAATACTTAAGGTTGCATGTACATACATATAATTTTATAGCATTGCATAAAATTGTGTTCATTCGTATACTTTAACTAACATATCAACAGACCTTTGCAGATGTTTTTGTATCATGTTTTTAGCGTGGCATTATTTCACACAGAAACGCGTAACTTTCACATAATGTTAACCCTTTGAGTACTTGTATTTCACAAAAATCCAAGAATCGTTTTTTTCATCTTTAATAACTTCTCGGGTATATAAAAGTATAGATCATGTAAAATAAATAACACTATAAGACTTTTAATCAATGAAATACACGCGTTAAAACCAAATCCAATCTATAGATTGATTTTTTTTCGTTTAAGTTGCAGATATCAATTTATTCCTAAAGGCTTTACACCTAGTCTTATATCTCCCAGTTCCCTTCTGAGTACATATAATATTTTAGAATCGAAAATAAAACTCGGATTCCGGGATAATTTCGCATTCAAATTAGAGAATGAATTCAGAATATTTTTTTAAATAAAATCATAACAGACATTACAGATTTACACTACGCTGGCAACTTTAAACTATGCATATACTAAAAGCAGTAACCAACGTAATCTTTCAATCAGAAGTGGACATGGAAACTGGAAGTCTAATTATTTTTTTTATGTGAAAAGTGTAAATATAGACGTCTGCGTCGTCATGGATACTACCTCCGCCTTTATCTAGAAAGTTCTATTCCCACTTACAAGTCGAGTTATCTATCTTTGCTCGTTGTCACTATGTAAATAAAGAAAATGAATTTATTGACGGAACCTTAAATCTCCAAAAAGCAGAATCAGATTGAATAAATAATATGCTTAGTATTTTTGTAGAATGATTTGTATTTATATCGCTGTAATGAATACTGCGTAAAATATTATTTTCTTCAAAGTGCTTAGTTGACACAGAACGGATATTTTTTTAGATATAAATTTGTAAATAAAAATCTTTCAATATACAGACTAACACTTCACATCCATTGGCAAATTTAAATTAATATGCATATAGTGGATTAAGTAACATGCAAAAGAGAGAATATTGAATGTGTAAATTTGTTGATCTGGAGAGCGTATACATTTCTCTAACGTCATCAATACTATTTCCGCCTTTATCTCGAAAGTTCTATTCTCATTCACAGGTCAGAGTTATCTTTCTTTGCCCAACTTATACATACTACGTAAATAGAGAAAACTTCGGTACCGGAAATATTCAAAATGCGGAATCTGATTTAAAAACAAATTATATATTTAGTATTTGTAGAAAAATGTCTGTTTCACATAAGAATATCTTGAAAAAATATCTAAAAACAAAAAAATCAAAAATTGACCAAAAACAAATTCACTTCCGGTTCGGACAGGAAGTACTGGAAACACACGAAAACAACTTCAAAACAAATAGAATATCATGATCTAATACTCCTGTAAATTTCATATCTTTACCTCAAACCGTTTCCAAGAAAACTGCCGGACAAAAGTCCATTTTAAAATTCGAAAATCGGCCATAACTTCGGACCGGAAGTGAATTTTTCAAAAAACGGAATTTTATATAAACTTCATATATCTACCTATATACATGAGAAAAATTGTGAAAATCTATCCAGCCATCTCTGAGTAATCGCGCTCACAAAATTTGGGAGGAATAATAATAATAATAATAATAATAATAAAAAGAAACAATACAATCACTATAAGTCTTCCGTTGTGAACGGAAGACTTAATAATAATAGTGGAAAAGAAACAACAGAATCAGTAGAAGGTCTTCCGTTGGAGACGGAAGACCTTAATAATAACTAGATGAGATCTCGTTGCGAGCAACGAGTAGGTCTTCCGTTCGATTTTTGATAAGGGTATAAATCAACTTTAAATAAAAAAAAGTGTTCAGATCAATTATTCAAAATACGTCAGAACACATTTAAGAGTGAAATCTATCAATTTCAAACAACTTCCGGTCTTTATAATTCACTTCCGGTGTGACCGGAAGTACTTAAAATGAGCTTTAACTCCTTTCTGAGTGTAAAGGAGTCATCCCTGATAATTTCGAGGAAAAATGGACATTTTTTGGACTACTTCCGGTTTAGAAAAAATAACTTCCGGTGGTTATAATATTACTCGAGACACTCTTTTTGCCTCCATAAGAATTATTTTAAAAAGAAAAAAATAAAATTTTGCATATTTTTAAACTACTTCCGGTAGACGACGAACGTGACGGCAACAAAAACCATATAGCCTTCTCAAATCTACGAGTCATAATCTATCATCCCTGAAAGTTTCAGGACCCAATCTTCAATCGTTTTCGAGAACACTCTCGTACAAAATGACACTTTAAAAACAGAAAAATGGCCATATCTAGCGACCGGAAGTGACGACGGCAAAATAAAAAAAAAACGCATGAAGTTCAAATAGTTTCCTATCATTGCTGAAAGTTTCATGAAAAACTGTCGAGGCGTTCTCGAGAAATCGCCTGCACAAAATCGGTAAGAAAAAAAAATAATAGTGGAAAAGAAACAACAGAATCAGTAGAAGGTCTTCCGTTGGAAACGGAAGACCTTAATAATAATGATAAGAAACAGATTAAAAACAATATGTTCCCCAACTTTGTTTGGGGAACATATTTAATGTTAAAGCTGAACACTTCTCATAAATAGGCACTGTCAGACGGGTATATAAACCATTCGCTTTCGTTACACCCAATTCCACACTCAAAACTCGTGGCCGACATGTAGTTCTCCTATCGTGATCTTATATTTTTGGAGTTTATTTCTTGTTTCTATGTGGATTTTATGTTTGTATATAATGTATTGACCTGTATTTTCCATGATACTTTTATCCTGTTTTGGAAAAAATATGTAAATTTGATAATTTCATCGATATTGAGTAGCAGGCTTTGAAAGATGTACGTCCGCACTCGTCGGATCTCTATAGTAAAATACATTGAACTGACTAGCGATCTGCTCCTTTTATACGAGTTGTAGGGAGAACGTTGAAGAACGAGAAATATGGCGGTCTATGCCTATTTACGAGTAGTGACAGCTTCAAACTGTCTGTAGCTGGTATAATACCTGGCATTTTGTGCTAACTGATCCGGTTAGTTGTTGTGCACCTTGAAAACTCTTAGGATATACAGAGGTGACTTCCAATATTTGGTCTCTCTCGAACTGCATTTCTGCTGTGCCTTCAAAAAGGCATACCTTGGCTACACCTGAGGTGTCTTTAAGGGAGATACTTCGTACAACGAGGGTACCATTTCTTCTTCGTTTCAGAGGAGAGATCTACAAAATAATTTAAAGGCTCACAAAATTGAATAAGTTTAATGGAAAACCAGAAATAAGTAAAATGGAGAACTATGTCCTCACTTTATATTTCAGTAAAGAAACCAATTTAGCAAAAGTAAGGACTTAATGGTGATATATATTTGTAAACTTTAATTAGGAATTCCTAAATTCGTTCATAAATATTAGAATTTAACTAGGCATTTTATCATTATTTTTTAAGAATAAGAAATCTAATTAAAGCCCACAGCCTAACAAATGAGGAAGAACAATGTTGAATCAAGACAAATATAGCAGGCGCATTATCTGATCACAAATTTTGAGATAAACCATGAAATAATCCTTAAGAACAGGTCCATTGAAAATCATGTGTATCGACATCCTAATTTCAATATACATTTTCCTAACTTTGGGAATGAATAAAAATGTCTCATAGAAATAATACCTGGACAATCTTCCCTTTCACTGCGGACTTTTGCTGACATTGGAGTGCATCCATTAAAGTCCTTGCAGCTCCTTCAGCCTTTTCATTTTCCGGGAGTTCGATATCTGCTGTGGCAACATTTTTAAGAGGTGCAATGCAACCAACTGTACTTGAACTTACGGCCCAGTAAGTGTCTCCTTTCTTAATCACGTCTGTTAAAAAAAGAGATTCAAATAGTATTAATAGAATTTTGAAATCTTGAACACGCATATTTTATGAAGTGTGGCTATGCAAGAAGTACATTTGTTCTGATTATTTTCTGTGTTAAAATCTATCATGTCTGAGCATTGCAGGTAGTTTCTTACCTGTGAACCTGTACGACATCCCTTCTTTAATAAAATTAAATTTGTGTTTCAGATATATTCGGACTATGAAAGTACTGTCTTTGTTCGCAGCAACAACATTGAAGTACGTGACCAGGGAGTCTCCCTTTTTATAAGACTGCAAGGAGGTTGACTTTTTAAGGATTTTCAAGCTCAAACTGACTTTGTCATCACCCTGGTATAAATAAAAGATTATTTCAGTATAAATATTTTGGAGCTCTCATGAAAGTAAAGTAAACTGGTAAACCTGCTCACAAATTCAGTATAACTAATCTAAAATAATTACCTTTGAATACGGTAGTGAGAAAACAAATTTTAGGAACTATTTTTGATGTTGAATTGAATTACAGAAAGCATATTATATTCTTTGTAATAATATCCAAAACTTTTTGTAAAATTTTATCAGGTCCATTTTAAATATTAAACTGACAGGTACAGTCCAGATTTCTATTTCCATGTGAAAAAACATTTTCTACTAATATCATTAATAACAACATCAAAAGTGTAAATTAAATAATAAAAGGTATATACACTTATATATGTGTTATATTTCATGAATCATTACTCATTCTTAAGGATATTCTGTAGCTGAAATAATAAGCATGAAAGGTTTGCAACTCAAAGTAATGCAGATTGTCAAATATTTGGCACCATTTTCACTCTCTAATGCACTGCAATATCTAACTTTGACGACATACTAAAACAACAAAAAATTTCTTAATCTTTCATATTCCTCTAAAACATCATCTGGAGGTACCACTACTTTTGGATCAAACTTGAGCAATTGAAGTCCATCTAATGTACGTAATCGACTTAATGCTACGTATGCCATTCCTTTTTTAAAAATGTTACTGCCTATATCCAAAGCAAGTTTACAAAAAGATAAACCTTGTACTTTATGAATAGTACAGGCCCATGCTGGAATTAGGGGAAATTGTTTTCTTACAATATGTCTGCCACAAACTTTGAAATGATGTTCAATTTTTTCAACACTTATAGAACTAACATTGTTAAATAATGAATGATGTAAACGACCAACATTTCTATCATCAAACAAAACATTAATCTCTGTTATTTCATCTCCAATCCAGGTAAAAGAAGAAACAGTCCCCATGGCACCATTAACTAAGCCATCTTTAGTATTAATGTTTCTAATTAGCATTATTCTAGCATTGACAGAAATTTGTAATGTTTGCAAAAGTCCGCCAGCATCACGCTCATCAGTAGGTATTAAATGATTTGGTACATTTTGACCTGGGTTGATGTCTGCTGTACTGAAATAATGTTCTGCAGTTATAGTATAAGTATGTTCATTCATACCAGTCAACATTAAGTTATTATATTCTGCAACATCTCTTCGTAATGGAAAAATGTGTAAACAGTCAGTATCTCTAACATTAACTCTAGTCAAAAGCAACTTTACATCTTGTGATGTTAACAGACCAACACGTGCTCTATTAAGCAATTGTGCATATGAAGGATCTTCAATTTGACGAACATTTTCTGTTAAAAACACTGGTGAAAACAAATGCCATATCAGTTTGTTATGAAATGCATATTTTCCTTTAATAGGTTTCAGCTGAAAGAAGTCTCCAACTACAATTACATTTAATCCACCAAATACAGCATTATTTCTTTTAATTTGTGATAACCTTCGACTAATATAGGTTAACATCATATCACTGACCATACTTATTTCATCTATCACAATAGTATGAATGTTCAAAAATTCACGTTGCAGTTTACTAAGCATAAAACTTGAGAGCTCTTCATAAGTGGTGTAGTTTTGAACTGGAATACTCAACAATGAGTGTAAAGTTAAACCTTGAATAGATCTAGCTGCTGTTCCTGTTGGAGCACAAACAACGACTGGATTTGATCCTGACAACTTACTGGTGTACATTTCCAAATATGCAATAATAATATTAGTAACTAGAGCAAAGCTCGTTGCAAAGCAACGAGTAGGTCTTCCGTCCTGTTTGACCGGAAGTTTATGCTACTTCCCGTGTGACCGGAAGTGTT
>NW_026932771.1:0-52709 GCF_032062105.1 Saccostrea cuccullata
CTTATTTCATTTAAAAGATATTGAAATTTCAAATTTTTCGGCGGGTTTGATTGACATATCCTTGCACTCTCACAAATTTAATTTTATTCTTAATCCTTAGGAAAAGTGCCAATCTCGTTTTGTATAAATGAAATATATTAATACTATAATCCAGAAAATTCAGTATAGACATGTTCGAAAGCAAAACAAACACACAATATATTGTCAGTCCGTGCAGTTGTGGTAAGCAGACTGTGACGTTTGAACGCACCCGGTGAATTCTAAATATAAACAATAACAGAACTCGAGCTCTGTTTACAAAAACTGTGTACATAACACGAGTCTGCTCGATTTGCTAAACTCTGTACGCATCTCTTAGTTCGGAATGACGATACTTGTGAAGGTGTTTTGCTTTCTTACATTTCTACTCTGAACAAAATTGTTTTTCTTGATAAAGTTTTAATATTTCTCATTAATACCCATCAAAATTGCCACTTTTCCTAAGGATTACGAATAAAGTTAAAATTTATGAAAGTGCAAGAATGTGTCAATCAAACCCGCCGAAAAATTTAAAGTTTTAAAAACTTTTAAGTGAAATTTGATTTTAATTAATTTTTGTGTGAAATGCTATTAAAATATATAATTCGTGATATTAAACAGAAAAATGAGAAAATATTAACTTAAAATCTGTGTCCAAGTACCTTTAAGAGTGTTTTGTGTCTTTTATTTGTTTTACAAAAATTCAAAAACATTTGTAACTTAATGATTTTTTTCAGCATTTGATTTTCAATTCTTTTGAATAATATAAATACTTTACTGGGAAAAATGCAAAATAATTTGACATTATAATTTTAATTTTTCAAAAAAAAAAGCAAATCAATCATGCTAGATACACCGACAGGAAAAACCAGATGCTGTCATGAGACAGTAATACCCACACTTAGGTGCTTGCCTTTAAATACACACTCTTTTATATTGCGCTTCCAAGGAAAACGTCAAAAAATAATTCTATTATTATCACCGTACATGTATTCGTCAAATTGAGCATAAAACTTTCAGGTGACCATGTGATATATTAGCCTCATATATGAATTCTGTATACTGAATTCATTACCAGTGTGAAATAACAGAATTTAATTAATGATGCAAATTAGATTTTGATAAATATTTTGCCCATTATTGGAATTTTTTTTTTAAATATACTTTCTTAACAACATATTATATTATTTTAGATGAAAGCTTTTTTGATGAATTTATCAGAATGTGCAAACTGTTTTTTAGTATTTCTTCAGGCAAAAAGAAAAAAAAGAAATAGAAAACATTGAAAATACTACCCCATCAATTTTTCTATGGCCACCCCCTCCTCCAACCACCACCCACACGTGTTTTGCTTTTTTAAGGCCTAGATGGTAAAGTTATGTTAAAACATCGTTTATTATCAATAGAGGTTGAAAATTTGTTCTTGCGCTAGACATGTTTACGTGTGAACTCCTTTTTTTTTGAAAATTTCTGCTACAAATTGGGTTTGCATCACCGATTATATCACTATTCGGCACACCTCGACTGATTTTCACTTCATCTAATGAAGACGACGGAAACAGCAAAGGTTTGCCGAATGAAATAGCATATGCTAATTGTGCATCAGTTAAAATCATTTTGGTTTAGTATAGATTGCATTAAAACACACCTAAATGCAAATGGTTAGATTGAAGTTCAAAGCGGGTTAAAAATCATTGCATGCACAGTAGACGAAGCCATCTCCAATTTTCGACGTGACTTCAGTTCATACACACAGGCGCAAGTCCAGAATTTTTTTTTCGGGGGGGGGGGGGGGGTCACACATCAGTCAAAAAAATTCCAGACTCAGAATTTCCTGAGAAGCAAATAAAAACAATAAACAAAATAAAAACAATGATGGTGAGGTTAATGTTTTTGGGGGGAATATCATAAGTCATTTTTATTTGCGTTAATTATATACTCCTATTCATTCCAGAAGGGGGAGGGGGGTCCGATCTCCCTAGTCACTTTCTGTACCTGAAATGATAAATGATCTTGTGATTCCAAAGTAAATATTTTTTTGACTTATATTAAATATTGTTTCTTGTGTTTGTGGTTATATTGTGTTTGTTTCTTCTAAGTTTGGCTAAACACATGGCTTCCACATTTCATAGGTATTAACAATTCCATTTAGCAAGAACTTTAATTTGAGCACCACTAATTGTTACCTCTTGATCTCTTGACCTTGGAGTTTGAGACAATTTTACAGGAAAAATACTAAACTTTAAACTTTTTGCAAGGGCTTTCATTAACATATGTATTCATTGTGAACTTTCAACAAGTATAAATATTTTTTACCTTGACCGTAGAGTTTGATCCACTTAAATAAAAACTTAAACTTCAAAGGCAATAACTTTTCAACAGTAAGTACTAGGGATTTCCCTCTTATTTCCCATGTATATTTCCGTTTGATACAAATAATTTTGACCCTTTAACCTTGGAGTTTGACTTACATTTGAGAAACTTTAACCGTCGCAAAAATCTGTCATACGGGGCAACAGTGTTTCACAAACGCATCTTGCCTTCGTTTTTTTAAGTGGTGGTGTCTCCATGTGAGGGAAATATTTCCAAGAGAGATGTTTTCACAACAAACAAACAAATTACTAAAAAAAACATAGTATACATGTGCATGTTTTATAATAAACAGATATACTTATGGTCTGAAATTCTGTTTTTATCTCTGAAATTCTCCCTTGAATCAGAAATGATGATATAAATATTTTAAGAATAATTCTTATTAGAATTGAAAAGGTGAATAATGGATATCAAAATTGGTAGGCGGTTGAATTAGTTATACAAGTTTTAGCTTTTATTTGCTACTCAAAGCACCCTGATTTACTATTTCAAATCATAAACTTCGCAGGCAGGTTAAGGTTACAACCAAATATTCTACTTGCCTATATGATATGACATCATAGTAAGCTATATGACGTAAAGTTTAGAGATGACAATTTCTTATAATCGATATCTAAGATTGATTTGAGGTCGTAAAAATTAATCAAAATATGCAGAATTATAATATAAACGGAATTTTGTCGTTTCTGGGTCTCTGTAGTTATCACAGAGGTTACATACCAAACCCGTGACGTCATAACTGTTGATCATGCAGTAGCAGAGTGAAAGTGAAACGTAACGAGAATTCATGTAAACAAACACAAGAAATCGGAGTTTAAAAGCATTTAGAATGAATATCATGTGTGATTCATGTGGGAATAAAGCTTATGAATAAGGTATGGTAATATACTTCAACAATTTCTTCGTAAAATTAAAGCAGGGAGGGTGTTTACTTGCCGATCAGCCTTTCCTCTGTCGTTCGTAACAAATAAGATGCAAAAGTTCAACACTACGCCGCACACTTTGAAACTTAAATTTTGTTTCTATCTAAAGTTCTTATTCTATTGTTTTTGAAAAGTGCTGCTAGAATCGTATGGTTTACGGGAATTAATGCATTTTTTTCGATGTTATGAACAAAATGTAAAATTTTGTGAAGGTTTCGTCAGAAAGTGTTGAATAATTATTTCTGTGATAGGAGAGTAGGATTCTAGCAGCACTTTTCATGGTACAGAGATATTTTTTCATAATTATTATTAAAAATTGAAATTAATTATCCCCGGGGTAGTGTTGAACTTTTCACTTTTTCATTAAAGCATATTTTCTAATTATAGACGTCACGTGGTCACGTCGTGGTGAAGTGCTTCATGTAGTACAAGTCCCATTGAAGTCTATAGAATGCATAATTATAACAAAAGTTTTATGCTTGACTTTTCCGTTTTATTAGTGTAATCTAATTATAAAAAAGTCTTAATTCGCCGAAAACTGGTCCATGTGCTGCCTTAACATACCCGCGTTTTAATTGAAATATAGTTTTTTTTTACAACAAGGATAAATATGTCATACATTTTCAGCTTCTCAAAAAAAAGAATGCATTAAAAAAACAACAGCTTTTTAGAAACAGTTACCGTTTCCTAATAGCTATGAATCATAGGTTTTGGCTCCTTTAGCTTTTCTAGTTTCCTGATCAGATTTTGTGTATCGTCTATCTGTTTCTCCGAAAACTCTATATATATATATATTTTTATTTTCTATAACAATTTTCTTGGACGTTTTCAACTAATTTACATAGATATATGCAGGGGACTTTTTCCATCATAAATCGTCTTCTCAAGAACAGCAAGGACATTAATCATGAGTAAATGGTGTTGCAATTTTCACTGAAAAAAAGAGGAGAGAAGAAAAAAAGAGGAGAGTAGAAAAATAAGTAGTATTTGACAATTATTGTAAAATTTCATCATCTCAAGATACTAACTGTACAAGAACGTGTACGTGCTCTCTTTTCATAACAACTTAACAACCAAGTATATGATAAACGTGATGACTTTAACTTTTCTATCGTCAACTTCCCTTACTTATGCAGCAATACACCTTTGTCACCTACATACGGAGTGTATTTATCTCAGTTGATTCGTTACGCAAAAGCTCGCTCTACTTATGAACAATGTCTTCAACAAAATAAATTATTGACAACCAAGTTGATGAAACAAGAATATCAGCCGTCTTGTTTAAAGTCATCTTTTCGAAAGTTCTATGGTCAATAAATGACCTCGTCAGCAAATACAATTTATCATTGAGTCAAATGCTGACTGATGTTTTCATACGAATTGTTAGTCCATTATTCATAAACTTAATTGACGACGAATTTTTCCGTGATTTCCAGACAATGAGTACACGTCTCGGGATGCTTACTCCTCCATGGCACCTGATCTCACCTATGATGTTTCGGAGGTCCGTGTTTTCTCTGCTATTATTTTGTATTGTTTTATGAACTTTGAAATTGAACACTGTTCGTTATCTCCATATCCTTCATTCAATTGTTTTATTTCCATTATCTCAGTTTCCGTGTTCCTTTATATTATTCAAAATTCACATCAAAATTATCTGTCTTTTTAATTGGGCATAAAAAAATTAAATGTACGTGTACTTGTACATATTCAAGTATATTATTTGAAAAAAAAGCTGCAGAAGGCTTATAGAAAGCAATTCGGGCACAGGATCGGGGGGACGACTGGTAGAAGTTTTAGAATAAGACATCAGACTTTATTTTCAAAATCTAGTCTTATGATAAGAATTTACAGTTATGATCACTCTCTCTCTCTCTCTCTCTCTCTCTCTCTCTCTCTCTCTCTCTCTCCTTTTGCTTGTTTTGCTTTTCCTGTATTTATTTATATCTAAATATTTAGAAATATTTTTTTTTAAATAATTCTTAATTTTATTAATTTGTGTATTGGAAGTAGGGGGGATATATTAAAGATAGGCCACGGTACTTTTACTCATCAACGTAATTCACTAAACCTGCTTCATAAAACATTTTGGCGAAAATCCGACTAAAATCGGTCCAGCCGTTTCAAAGATAATCATTGATGAACGTCTGCATTTGCACCTGTGAAAACGATGGAAAATTCTTGACAATGTCACTTCCGGTTTAAATGCAATCAAGTCAAATGACGTCACAAGTGTGTCTCGCTTCCCTCAAGTGATAGACAGAAAACGCCTTTTCGGATAATTCTGATAGTCCATTAGAGGAAGAATCGTTATAACTTTCTTGTGGATCGTGAAGTTTTGATGAGGATTCATTGCTGTGCAATAATACAGAAAATGTGGGAGCAGAACCCTCTCGTTTTGAGCCCTATGCTAGCGAACCATCAGACGAAGAAGAATCGACCACAAACGATGCGGATCTTGAGAAAGCAAATCGTTTACATACTATTGATTAGTATGTGAGTAAAACGATAGAAAATATTCACAAGTAGCATTTTAAATCATAATTTTAAAGAATGTTTGTAATAAAAACATAATTCGACACATTACCTATTTACTCCCCCCCCCCCCTAAAACTTTAACATATATAAAGGCCTATAAACAGCTGATCGCATGAATAATGTTAGTCCCTACTGATTTTAATTTTGCTTTCATTTTTTTCATTTGTTGTGGGAACCCACTCTTTTTTCTACACGTTTTAAGTTTTAGAATATTTTTTCATTGTCATTATTTTATGTTTTGCAATGATTTATTTTAACAATGACCCCCCTCCCCCAGTAAAACTGGATGCATGACTTTTTAAAATTAATTTAGAACAACGACACGTTATTTCGGTACTTGCGGTTGTATAAATTGATTTTTAAAGATAAAATTTGTATGTTTTAAAATTTTTTGAAAAGAAAAAAAAAATGTTTTAATTCTCATGTTAAAATATTGAGAAATTTAATTTGTTCAGCTAAAAAAAAAAAAAAAAAAAAAAAAAAAAAAAAAACCAGGCTACGTAATATATATCTAGGCTTGATGCAACACAATCAATTAAAAGTCAGATGTTAAATTCGACTTTCAGAGTTTAGTGAGTTTACTAAAACTGTTAAGATATAATTGATCTGTCTAATCTGTTTTTATGTGTCACATTAAAATGCTACCTCATTAACATACAAAGCCATCAAACAGATGAAAAATACTATTATTACCCAGAGCTAAAGAGTCAAAATGTATAGAAAATACAAGATACAGTTGCAGAACTGTACCCATGTCTATGTTTCTGAAAAGTGTTATTGCTTTCAAAAGAACGGATAAAAAGACAGTTGCAACTGGCAAGAAACCACAAAAATTCAAATGAGAGTACTGTATAGGGGGAAAATAACTTGCGGTGTTAATATTCGCTATATTCACGGTGTTGATTGAAACCGTGAATTCAAGAAACAGTGAATTATTTCTTAAAAATAATCTCCATATTTTATTTTGAAATTTAGGAATAGACTACGATAGGTTTATACACATGTATCGTCAATACATGGTCATTTCAGTAATTACGGGTAGTACTTATCATTCAATTATTATAATTATCACGCTTTACTTTAATTAAAATCGGCAGATAAATAACTTGTGTTTGTTCCAAAACTGTTTTAATAGCCAACTCTACATGTTTCATCAATCAAAACAAGTGGGCCGTGGGTTTTGATTACCCGTGCTTAACTAATGTTACTATGTGTATTTGTTACAGGTCTGCATGCATATTTGATTTTTTCCAGATTTTGGTTTTGATAAGAAAAAATCTTTCAGATAAATATCAAACTTACTGAAGATTTGGAAGGATATTATTTCGTCGAACTACATAAACACATCTATTTCCGTGCAGTGGTTTTTCGCCGCGTTGTATTGAAGATCTTAAGTGCACATGCACTCATCATAATAACATATAGGAAAGTCATTTTCCGTTTAGAATGAAGGACTTTTAATAACTGCCCTTGATTAATTAATTATTTATTCAATCTAACAATTTTAAATTAACCTACCCTGTTGAAATAAAGACATGACGCTGATGAATGTCGTTAACATGAAGATATATAGACAAGGGAGGTAACTTTTATTACATACCAATTCCGCGAATTCAAGAAACCGCGATCGTGTCAGATGAGAGAAAAACGCGAAAATTACAACCCGTGAAATTATTCCCCTATACAGTAGTTGTTTTTTTCAGCAATGAAAATATCAAAGTTCCAACCGTTATTATTCGCAGACTTATTTTTATATTGATATGAAGCAGAATTAATGCAAAATCTTATGCGTGAAAAGAGGAAAACACTTGCTATGGCCTTCAATTCGACATTTAGATATATTGACGATGTATTGTCAATTAACAATGGGCTTCTCCATTCCTACTTCGATACGATATATCCTAGTGAGCTTGAGATAAAAGATACCACAGAGTCCGACACTTCTGTTTCATACTTGAAAAAGACACTTCTCCTTCCAGATTTTTTTTCCCATTTTGCCAAAACATTGAACTTAAATCAAAAATAAAATAATGCAGACAAATAAAAATTTGCTGAGAGTCCAATATGAGTTTTTAAATATTACACACGTATTCTTAACTCACATAAAAGTTTAATATTGAATGTTAATATGAATGTTTAATTTGAACGTTTAAGACAACATGTCCTCATAAATACAGATTATTTGTTAAAGGAAGCATAGAGCAGAAGCCTGTCTATCTCAAAATGTATATACTTATATCATAGACTTATATACCGGTCTCGGTAACCTAGTGGTAGGGAATTCGATTCGTGATCAGGAGGTCCGGGTTCTATTCTCGATTGCGGAGTTGTGTTAAACCTAAGGCGTAACCATAGCTAGTTTCTTCGCCAAACGCTCGGCAAAAGAAGTGAAAGTCACCGGTCTTTCCAATATGACGCAAAACCGAAGGTCCCGTGTCACGGTATGCCTTGGCATGATAAAGAACCCTCACTGTTTATTTCCATTAGTGCCGAGTATAGGTCTAAATTTGAAAAACCATCAACGAAAAAAGTTGACAATTTTTGTATGAGGGAAAACTCTCGAATGGGATATTATGTAAATATTGCATGTAGTAGAGTTGGGCTGCGCCCGGGTCAACAATGGTTTTCCTTGAATGAAGTTTTCAATGTTACACTCAACTATATGCAATATTTATTATATTTTATTACACACTTAGTAATAAATACAGGGTTTTTGCATATACGATATCGCTGACGTCAAATAGCCGTATAAGCCCTGCAGGGCTGATACAGCTATTTTGACATCAATATCACACCCTTGGTAAATCAAACCACAAAAACAGTACTTGTGATCATAAAAAAAATGTGGTGGGTTCATATTCTCTTAATTTTAACTTTTTGAAAATAAGGTTAATCTTAATTTACAAATACATGCAATAGATTAATTCCAATTTAGGATCGAGTGCATTGAAATAGAAGTAGAAACAAACCCAAAGCTTATGAGACAATAGACCATGTACATGTATGTGAAAAGTTCATGCATGATTATTTACTTATTTTCTTTTCAACTAAATGTATGTTATATTTTATTACTAAGTATGTAATAAACATATTAATACATACGCTTTTCCACATCACATACTGTATCAGCCCTCGACCAATATCAGCCCTCGACCAATATCAGCACTCGACCAATATCAGCCCTCGGGCCTTCGGCCCTCTGGCTGATATTGGTGTCTCGGGCTGATACAGGATGTGATATGGAAAAGGGTATGTATAATTCTTTACTGAATGTTTTGTAAAATTATATATAACAGTGAACCGTGCGCGCTTCAATTCTGCAAAGTCGCACTTTTTTGGGAATTTCACCCAAGCAATGCAAGCAATGCTGACTGTTGCTACGCTTGAGAGCGTGGCTTCATTATTCAGCGGGTAATAGTGTTTTTTTTAATAAATGTTTCTCGACCAATCAGATTATACTGCTTTATATGAAAGTATAATATTAAACAATATACAATCAATCTATCAAACATACACACAGTACAACTCATAAATTGGTTGGAGATTGCATATAAAATTTACGAAAACATTTCATTAATTTACAAAACGGTGCTGAAATTGCAATTTTTATGGTAGAATATTGTATAATCGCATAAGTGAATTATAGATATTCTTAAGTGACAGGTGCTTGTATATTTTTTTTCTTAGTTACATTTAGGTACGAAAAAACGTAATCTTAGCTTTTGCCCCGCCTGGACATACTATTACCATAATAAAGATCAACAATTTCTATATTCAAAAAAATATAATTATGGATGTATATTTTATTATATAAATAAAAGGAGATGATGCAAATTAAAAACTATATAATTATTTGATATATCTTCATTATTTATCGTGCTAGTCCATGAACTTTCCAAACAACACTCGTATCAGATGCATTTTATATATAAAAATCACAAATGGTAAGCTTATGCTCTATTTTTACAAAAGTGAAAACCATCTCAAATTTGATGAATTTCAAAAATAATTAAGAAAAATTAAGAAAACATTCCACTAAAAGCGATTAAATTTTTATAAAGAGGAATAAGTTTATAAACCAGAATTTCAATGCTATATCAATGTCTTGTTGACCAAAAAAAACGTAAAAAAGCTATAAATGGTATTCTAAATAAATCAGATCTCATTTGTATGATTATTAAACTTAATGTTTTAAGACTGGCGGCGAAAATATTTCCCAACTCTGTACCCATTTAAATGTATTTGAAATATTCATGAGAAACTCACTCAAAATACTTGGTAGAAAGGAAGAGAATATATAATATTTTTGCTGCATTTCCTTTGATTTTAGAATATTTTTTTGTTTCTATAGAGTATGTTTTCCATATGAATAAATAAACGCCAAATCGAATTTTGAGTGAAGTTGGAAACTAGGTCCATAATTACTAAATTCAACAAATATTTTAGATATTGTTCTTTGAAAGTTTTTTTTTTTTCAAATTGACACTTTTTTGGACTTTTTTGTGTTTTCTTACTATGTCAATGGTTTGTTTGCCTGGTAAGCACAAGATATAGGCGATAAGATTGTTAACAGGATCATTCACATAATAATTACATTATATTTACTAAAAATAAACCAAAGTTGAAAAACATCAATTATTAATAAATTAATCTTTATATGTATGCATTGTTTTCATTTTATTATTACGATATTTTGTGCAAAATTGATTAAACTCTTATTCATGAATTTCATTTTTGCCAAAGAAAACTGAATATGATATCATAATGTAGTCCGTTTTTATGCAAATTTTTGCTATGTTTCTTTGTAAATACAGTATTCAAGCAATTATGGTACAAACTTTCAAAGCTTACAAACAACCTTATTTGTTTAGCTCCTTAGCGCAATACTGTTAATAAAAAATTAAAACATATGCCATGAATTGTTGCTGAAAAACTACACATGCAATGAATTGTTGATGAGAAAATTGTGTCGAAAATTGTTAAGTATGAAAGGAACAGTCAAACTAATAAACAGGAAGTAGACATCGAATTTGAACCAAAATATATTTCACCATTAAAACATGGTTGTGACGTCATGCCTTTGTTCTTGCAGTCTAAAAAATTACCTGTAGCCGTCCGATATTGATAATTACCAGTCCGATAATATATTATCAGACTGCAGTGATAACAAAAACGGACGGCATTAAAAAACAAAAAGAAGAGTGAAATAAAGGTTAAATAGGTGTTTTTCCACCCCCCCCCCAAAAAAAAAATGTTAGGAAAATAAAACACAGGGAAAGCAAACGCAAGGAGATTAAGTTGCTTCTAAAGAGCAAATCCATGAAAAAACATTTGCAGATTAAACCTTCCTCGAAATCATTACTTTTCACTTTTTAAAAGTGTTTTTGATACAGCACTTTGAATAAGTGAATTTAAATCCACTTCTGAGAAAGAATCTTCAAATCTCCTAATTTTATAGGCTGCACATTTAAAAAAAATGAGAATTTCATGATAAACTTCAGAATAAAAATCAACATTTTCCTTTCCATGGTGATGGTAATAATATCACACAAAATTATGTCTGGATCAATGTCAATTTATGCGCATAAAAAATTAAAAATGCCCCCACCTCAAAAAAAGAATCCTTCACCGCCGGACCCTCTTGTCCGGCTTAGCTAAACGACTGCCATTGTTGAATGAAATGAAACAAGAGTTCACTCACTGTTTTTACTGTCTCATTTCTTTTGTCTACTTATTAGACGGGTAGAAAACAATGAGTGCCTGAACTCCCATTGTGTTATTATCGGACTCCTCCAGGTAACTTTTTGGATATTTAAATGGCAATGTTTTAAGTAAGATATATGCCTCATACTATTCTATATGTAAAACTAGTGCTAATTGTAACGGGAACCGTTACAGATGTTCCCCAAACGCTCCCCAACTCCCTTCTCGTGCCATATTCCCTGTAAGTTTCATTAAAGAAGGCAAAATCTATGCATTTAAGACGTAAACAACGTTTTCCCAAAAGTATACCAAGCAATGCAGGCGTGCGCATGTGATTGCATGAGCGTAATGACGATATCATCTTGTCTACACTATTTTACTCATTTGCACGTGCACGCACGTGCATGATGACCATACCTTCTTGTAGGTGTCCATTATGTCTGTCTATATTCTTAATCCCATCCTGTTTGGTTGAAAAACAAGGGAGTTATAGCCATTTAAAGTTTAAGCCAATCAGATTGCAGCGCACGTGTATACGCATGTTTTCACGACAACTGTTATATATCATGTTGTAGGACATCCTAATGCATGACTATGTTTAAAATTTTAAAGCATTTCGTCAAAAATTAAAAAAAGATATTGCGATTTTTGTTTCAGCCAATCACAGCAAACCACACGTGCACGCACGTGCATGCATGTGCATGACGACCATACTTCCTTGTGAAAGTTCATTATGTCTGTCTATGTTCTAAATCCCATACTGATTGGTTGAAAAACAAGGGAGTTATAGCCATTTAAAGTTTAAGCCAATCATATTGCAGCGCACGCGCGTGTTTACATGACAATTGTTATATATCATATTGTAGTACATCGTAAAGTATGCCTATATTTTAAATTTCATAGCATTTCGTCAAAAAACAGGAAAGATATTGACATTTTTGTTTCAGCCAATCAGAGCAAAGCGCACGTGCATGCGTGTGAGTTCGTGCTAATTTGACAGTGTCACATTATCTTCACTATTAATATATCCTTATTAAATGAGTTTTAAAGTATTTCATCAAAAAATATTAAAGTTATGGCTATATAAAGTATATCCGTCATTTCACTTATTTCACGCGCCTGCACGTGCATGCGTATGCGCGCAAAATGACCTTCGTTCCGCACACCTACACTACACACCTATTAACCCTAAAAAGGTTTTAGCTCAGTTGGGTGAACAGTTTCTGAGAACACTCGCGGACAAAAAGAGACCGGAGAACAAAGAAGAAAAAAAAGAATAATAATAATAAGAAACCGAGTAAAAACAATATGTTCCCAAACTCCGTTTGGGGAACATAATTATAAGACAGTTTTCGGCCCTAACGAGCCTCAAACAGTCTGATAATTTTACATATAGAACAATATTCGGCATAAATCCATTACTTAATCATGCCTCAGAAGATTATGCTAAAGTTTCAAGCATTGCGATTTGTTATTGCTGAGAACACTGCGACAATATTGTTACGGACAGATATATAGCTAGATCAACTTCGGAACACTTCTCTATAAAATTATAATGTTTTTGACAAAGATAATTTGAAAAATATTATTGATAAGCTTAGTAAATTTACGAGTTTCATTTTAATCTTCTTTTACTCCACAGTAAAAAAGTAACTGTAAGTAGTATTTAACATTAGAATGTACAACTTTTCAACTGTTTACAACCGTTCCCTCAATTGCTATTGGGCAGTATGCATTCGCTGCCCGACGGTAACACTCCCGCTTTAGCCTTGTCATGATAAGGAAGGAAAAGAAAAATCTGTCATCAATTCAGTTTGTAAATAATAAATAATCGACTACCCAGCTATGTTATGGAAGGTCAGCTTTCACTTTCGTGGCTAAATAGTATAGTGGAAGTTTAATTGTGAGGTTATGAAAAAGTTAACAAGCCGCAAAAACCAAATTATCCATATGATGATGCATAAATAGCAACGTGATTTAAGTTTTTATCAATTATTTATAAAATCTTGTAAGATTGCCGTACTTGATAGCAATACAGTCGAGTAATGGAAGAATGTCTCTCGCAAAATATGACATCAGTAGCCTTGATATTAGGCAGTCGGGTGATCAAGAGGATTAGATTCACCGATTTAATAATGACAAATATCGTTAAATGAATAAATCATCTCCTATTTTTAAACCTAATCATTATAACTAAAAGAAAAAAAAAATATCAAATGCAATTTGTATAGAATATGAATTTATTTAGTAGCATTGCAGCTGCAAGGGGACAAGGGATGTAGTGAATACCTTGATTCGTGATTTAAATCAAAAGTGCAAGGACATAAACTATTTTGTTTGAGCTGAAATATGGAATATTTATCGCATATATAGTGTATATTTTGAAAAGGGCTCGGAGATGACCCTGGTCTACATAAAATTAGTTTTATATATAGCAAAATTCTTGTGAAGTGAAAATTTTTAGCTATATTACGCATTTTCGGCAAAATTGTCATTACTTCCCAAACAGCACAGACTAGCTCCCAGTAGTTTTTGGTGAAAGGAAATAAACATCTTTATATGCGTTTTTTTTTCTTGAAAAGCATGCGTATGTTCTTGAACTATCCTCATTTCCTACACTCAACTCAATTCTATTTTGATACAAGTCACGTGACAAACAGCTGATACATGCGATTTAACTGATACTGTGTACGTAGAAAAATAGAAAGGTGACAAAGAAACGTTGATTCCATGACTGAGGGGTGGACAAAAGAAAACAGGAATTATCAAAGCAAATTGTTTGAAAAAAGTCTGATCGAAACATTGCTGAAGTTTACAAAAATTAATTTGTTTTTCTCACCTCTCCATGTATCTAGTCTGATTTTATACAGAGGTATTAACCTCAAGTCAAGTTGCTCGTGCATGCTAAGATGTATTGACAATCAAGTTCATTTCCAGATATTTTAAACCAGAAAATATTTCTTTTTAATAGTTTTCTGCATCCAACTGGACCTGTCAGTGTTGATTTTTTTTACTTTTTTTTTATTTTTTTTATTTTTTTTTTTTATAATTTTTTTTTATTGGCTCTTTCTTCATATACAATGTTATGAAACACAGAAAAGCATGCAAAAAATATAACTATGGAAATAACATCTATCTACATCTTACCAGACAATGTTTCTGATTCATAGAACATTTAGAAATTGTTTTGAAGCTTACTATATACATAAATCACTACATATTAAATGCTCATTGTTTATACAAAGAAGATTCAAAATATATTACGGGGGAAATTGTATTTGTTTTAAGACATGATAGCAAAGTATGTAAAAATACAATAAATTCTAAGATAATGATTACAATACATCTAATATTGGTTGCCAAACTTCATTAAAATTATCTAAATTATATTTTGAGCAATACACTGCTTGTTAGTGAGTAATTTCTTTTTCATCAGATTTAAAAGGTTGTTTAACTCTGGTACAATTTTAAGTACATCCAAATTAGAAACAGACATAGAATGTATATATGACTTTGCAAGCAAAATGCAGTAAGTCAAACCATCACATTTTCTCTCATATATACCTAAATTATCATTTTTTACAAGTTGAATATATATAGATCATACCACTATGTCAAAAAAAGGTTCCAAAAAGTTGCAACACAAGCACAGTAATACAATTTGTGTTCTAAAGTGTCTTCCTTTTTACATAATAAGCAATTGTGGTGAAGTTTGTATTTTCATTTGAAACAGTAGTTTATTATGTGATACAAATCTATGAGTTAGCTTATACTGAAAAGACTGTAAAGATGTTTCATTTGAACAGATAAAAGGTAGCATGAAAATTTTTTCTAAATCTGTAGGTGAAAAAATTGTGCTAAATATTTTCTCCCATTTTTGTACACATGTTGGTACTTCATTAAAACTTTCTACTATAATCCAGTAAAAGTCTTTACAAGATATTTTTGACAATGGACTTATTTTATCATTGAATCTTAAAATCAAAGTATCTCTATTGAATAAAACTTTTTTGTTTTGCCTTATACATTTTCGCCAATGATATGGAATTGCATTTCTTAGACAAAAATAATCAAAAAAGGAATTATTCAAGCCATACAGTTTACCTAATTCTTCATGACTTAAAAAAATCACAATTATCACCTAAAATATCTCCAATATATAATATACCTTTTGTGTACCATTGTTTCCAGAACACAGTTTCATTATTGATTTTAATGTTATCATTGAACCAAAGAGTTTCTTTAAAAATTTTTGGTTCAATATCAATATCATTACATCTTAGTTGTGTCCATGTTTCAAAAATTTCTCTGTAAAATTGTGGTAATGTTGAATATGCATATAGCTTATTTAAATAACCTCTGCTAATTATAACATCATTTAATGCTATATCCTTCAAGTAGCATTGAATTGTGCTGCTCCATCTTGCTTTTGTATTACTAAATATCCTTCTAACCCAACAAAATTTTAATGATTTTATTTGTGCTTCAAAATTAGAAAATTTTAATCCACCCTTATTAATTTTTTGGCAGGATACTGAACTTTTAACTTTTTGTTTTTCATTATTCCATATGAATTTATTCAGTTCTTTAGACACCTCTTTTATCATTTGTGGGGGAAGTGGAGGTACTTGTGCATGATATACTATTTTAGATATTGCTAAAGTTTTTACAATTAGAATTTTTCCAATAAGTGTTAAGTTCCTCATTTTCCATAAATTCAAAGTTGCTTTTAGTTCATCTACTTTTGTATTTAAATTTTTTGCAAGGACTTTTCGTTCCCCACTTGAACTAAACCAACTACCAAGGGTAAAAAATTCACCTTTAGACCATTTTACTGGCAAGATTCCTGGTTTGAAATTTTTATTTTTTCCTATCCAAATTGCTTCAGTTTTATTCAAATTAATTTTCAGTCCAGAAAAATGCTTAAAATTTTGAATAACATTTAATATTTCAACTCCTGATTTTTCATCACTTAGAAAACATGTTGTGTCATCTGCTAACTGGCTTATCTTAAATTCTGTCTCCCCTATTTTTATACCGCATATATCTTTATTTGCTCTTATGGCTATTGCAAGCAGTTCAACACATAAAATGAACAAGTATGGTGATAAAGGGCATCCTTGCCTTACCCCTCTACTTAATTTGAAAAAAGATGCATATCCATTGTTTATGACACTACTGGATATATCTGTATACAAGATTTGAACCCAGTGCCTGAAACTTTCACCAAAACCAAATACTTCTAAAGCTTTATCAATGAAGCACCATTCGACTGTGTCAAAAGCCTTTTCAAAATCCACTAAAAGAATTAGACCAGGAATATTCTTGATACTAGTATAGTTTATAAGATCAGATATTGTTCTGATATTTTCTCCTATAAATCTGTTCTCTAAATATCCAGTTTGATCAGAATCTATTAAATGGGCTAAATAAGTTTTCATCCTCTTTGCCAATACCTTTGATAATATTTTATAATCAAAATTTAGAAGAGATATTAGTCTCCAATTTTTTTAACAAAGTTCTATCTTTATCCTTTTTTGGAACTAAAGTTATTATTCCCTTTCTTTGGTCAACAGAGAGAACATGTTTTTCAGCGCTTTCATTTATGCTTTCGATAACTAGTTCTGACATATCATTCCAGAAATACTCGTAAAATTCCATTTGAAACCCATCGGTCCCTGGTGTTTTATTATGTTTAAATGTTTTTAAAATATCTTCACATTCTTGATAAGTAATTGGCCCTTCACATGCAACAGATTCCTCAGTTTTGAGTCTTGGAATAATGTTTGTATTATTCACAAAATAACCAAGATTTTCATTATATTCATTATGATCCAATTCAGATGTATATAATTTCTTGTAAAATTTCATCTCCTCTTCTAATATTTCATTTTTACATTGCACAATGTTGTCATTTATATTTAATGTTGAAATACATTTATTTCTGTAATTTCTTTTTTCCAAAGATAAGAAAAATTTTGTGCACTTTTCCCCTTCTTCACACCATTTGGCTTGAGATCTTAATATAATTCCTTTAGTTTTGTTGTCATTTATTATTTCTAACTCTTCTTTAATTTTATTATATATGTTTATATATTCTTCAGTTGGGTCTGTTGCTAATTTTGCATTTTGTTCCTCCAATTTCCTAGTTAGACATTCTTCATTCTCCCGATTTCTATGTGCTTTAAGTTTTGAATACTTTACGATAAAACCTCTTAATTCACATTTAATTGTGTCCCATTCTAACTGTTTGTTTTCTAATTTAGAATATTTTTCTTTTAACTGTACTATTGTTTCCTTTATTTTCTCTACAAATATTTCATCTTGAAGTAAGGATGCATTGAATTTCCAGAAGCCAGGACCTCTATCAACAAATATCTTTCCTTTTAAAGTTATGATAATTACACTATGATCTGTTTTGATAGATGGTTTTATACTTGCAGTTCCAAAAGGTACCATAAAAGCTGGAATCAAGAAAAAATCTAATCTTGACAAAATAATAGGGTTTTTCCGCATGAATGTGAAAAGTTTTCTGTCCGGATTTTTTTCTCTCCAAATGTCAATTAAATTTAGATCTTCCATGGCTGCAGTTAGATTATCCCTATATTTTGATTTCCCTTCAATACTTCCGCCCTGTTTATCTATGATAGGATTTAAGGTAATATTAAAATCACCACCTAATATCAAATTCTTATCACTCTCTTCATCTAAGTGGATCAACAAAAATTCTAAAAATTCAACTTGTTCAGCTGAGTTATCTTTTGTTGGAGCATATATATTTATTAATGTAAATTTTGAATCATCTATTGAAATGGATACTTTTAAAAATCTGCCAATATTATCACTTATTTTTTCTATTATTTTATAATCTATATTATGTGGAAATAAAATAGCTACTCCATTGTTATTCGATTCTCCATGACAATAAATAATATCAGATTCCCATTCAGTTTTCCATATCTGTTGATCTAATTCAGTAGAATGTGTTTCTTGTAAATAAATAAAATGATCTGGAAATTTCTCTTTAAACCATGTTAACAAGCTTCTTCTTTTACTAGGTAAACGTAACCCCTTTACATTTAAAGATATGCAAGATATTTTAAAAGACATGATCTATTTCAATTATGTTGTAATACACAAACACAAGCTCACCATAAAAAGAATCTGAAGGCAATAAACATTGTCGTACCATTACAGTTGCAAGTAAACAAAAAATTCCCCTTTCTAACGTAGAGCCAAGTATATAAAAAAAACAAAAAAGAAAAAACATGCAGTGTATGTACAAAAAAAGGTAGTTCATTTCATTTCAAAGTACCTTAGATTTTAACCAAAAATGCGACTGTTATCTCGAATCGGATTCAATACCGGAAAGGTAAAGCGGTATCAAATTTTAGACTCAAAAATACAGCGGAACTGAAAATTCCGTATTGCTCAATAGAGAATATCATTAATGCATAAGTATATATGGTAATAATTATTAATAATTGTGAAAAAGTTGCTTTTTACTATACAACCAAGTATTGAAAATGATGGAAATAAATACACTATATTACAAATGTTTTGCTGGACATGTTATATCAAGGGTAGTTATATGGATGATTAATGCACATTATTACATTGAATACGACAGTTCTAATAATCTGATTACCTGACCTGAGCACATAATTAGCCACTATGTGCAAGAACCATGTCTGCCATCAAGTTTTCCATAATTTGAAACCTGCGAAAACCCAAATGTTTCCCATAAAATCTGGAGATCACGCATGTCATGTTCGTAACATTCATCGATCGGAGAACTTGGATAAGCCGTCTTCCTGCGCCGTACTCGCCGTCATCGTTGTGACCTTCATGGATTGCGCCGTTACCGTCCTTAAAACGGTACACTAAAATATTGTGTTCAGCTGTTGCGTACGATGGATCTATAACATTTTTTTTGAAAAAGTTTCTAACCTGATTGTATGTATCTGTTGTTGCTGCGGCCGCTTTGAAAGTGTTTCCTTCATCTGCGCAATCGATGGTAGACATAGGAATCTGTTGAAGCTTTTTCTTATCTGCTTTGGTCATGTCCAGAATATTCTCTGGCTTTGGTTTCAATACTTTGTCTCTGTACACATTTCCATTTGGAAATACTAGCTTTTCTCCTACAAATCGTGTCTTCACTTTCTCCTTCCAGTACTGATTATTTATTTCCTGAAGTTTCTTTCGGTTTTCTGCGACTTCGAGAAGTCTCTGTGGCGTGACGTAAAAGGTTTTTTCGGGTGCTTCTGATTTTGCGTTCTGGTCAGGCTGGTCAGACTCTTCACGATCTATTTTGTTCTGTTTTCTTTGTGCTTGGAGAATTTTTTCCTTATCAGTAAATTTTGAAAGTCTGCCAGTAATAATCCGAGATTTCCCTGGAATTTTTGGCCCATTTCTATGAATGTTTGCAAAGGAAGTGTCAACCCCAAAATGCTGCTTTATAAGATGTGGAATTTTCTCAAATAAATTTTCTTCTTCACTTTCTTCTGGGAGATTGTGAATAAGAATATTCTGATTCATCGACCTTGACTTTAAATCTGTTATTTCGGATTGCTGTTTTCTGACTGTTCTGTCTAAATTAATGACAACTGATTTTGACATATTGACATCTTCTCTCAACTTTTTATTTTCCTCCTGAATCATCTGAATATTGTCGATGTTCTCCTCCTGTTGTTGAGCTACATGAGAAATGCGAAAGTCGAATCCATCTTCCTCCCATAGATCTTTCCTTATATTACTTATATCTTGTGTTAAACCTTTAATTGCCTTCAAAGATTCAGTTATTTCCCCCAGGCTTATCTGTATGTTTGGTAGTGTCTGCATTGCACCGAGTAACTCAGGTGTGAACGACGGCATGAATTGGGGAACAAAGGAGATACCGCTAGTGCTGGAATCCGAGGTAGACTGACCATGTCCACTGTTCCTTTTCTGAACTGACATCTGCTCACGACTAGCACTCATAATTCTATTGTTCAAACGGAGGGCAAAAAGAAAAACACAAATAAACACTTTAAAACTTGCCAAATCTCCAGGTACTTTTCTCAGGACAAAGTAATCATCGCTCCTTAGGTCTGGCCACACATAACTTTACTCCCCGATCCAGAAAGACGCATTTAAGGTCAAAAACGGTCGGAGCTCAGAAATTCATGACTACCCGGCCATAAGTCACGTGACAGTTTGATTTTTTTTTACTTACTGGCAACATGACCAATCTCCTGCCAGTTGTATGCTGTATCTACTTTTAAGGGGGGACCCATGTCGTTCTACGTCAAAGCAGCTCTATGTGTCGTCACAATAGCGACGTTTGTTTTTACCTATTGACGTTTGCCATTGTGATATAGGTGTAACAATACCGTACACAATTTACAAAAGAAAATTCATTTAAGAAATGAATTTAATTTTTGAAGATTCATTGGGTTATGAACTAAGACGCTTTACGCCAGCATATTTCATGAAGCGCGCTAGCGCTTCATGATAGATATGCCGGCGCGTGAATCATATATTTCATATGTTGTTCATTGTAGTTCATATACCTCATGAATCTTCAAAAAATTGAAATCATTACTTATGTTTACATTATTTTTCTGATGACTTAAATTTACATTATTTTTCTGATGACTTGCCATAAATTTACGCTGGTCAACTGTCATTTTTTAAACAAAACAGTGTGCACTATATTGTTTTGTCTTTTTGACGTCAAAAGCGGTATTATGACGTAACAATGGAGATATTCATGCTTATTCGTGGTACATAAGTGATGTAGTTCATGAGAAAATGACCTGCATTTTATTTTGTAAAGAATCATAGGGGAAATTTATTGGAAATGTAAATATTCATCATTTATAACAGTTTTATTTGATTTATGGAATTTGTTAATATTAAAATTCTCTTCCTTTGGTTGATAATTCATAGCAGTTTTCGTTGTGAATAGAACTTCGATGATATGCTGATAGATAAGTGTAAAAAGACAAGATAAATGTTCAGCAAAGAAAGCGGCTTAAATCAGGGAAATAAGCTTAATTTTATGTTTACCATCAATTGCATTTTCTGGATAAAACGAAAAAAAAAATATTAAGAGATGTATTTGCACCTGTATATGCTTATTGATTTATAGTACATGTAGATTTTATTTTATAAAGTCATTGTTAGGTTTTAAAAGGTGTTGGTTGTTGACGGGAATGGGGGGGGGGTGATTGGAATGAAGAAGAAAAGAATTACTCTGTTTAAATTTCTTCTAATCAAAACAAAATACTCGTTTTTCGTAAAATAGTATATTTTCGGACGTTTGTCAGTTCTTACTTACCCTTTTTTTAGTACAGAAAGATCAATATTTATGACACAAGAGTACAAAAATAAAAGAAAACGTCATATTTCTCGTTTATTTTATCATAAAGGTATACTTTTTTTCATTGTTAAAAACAGAGATGAATCATTTCGTTCAAAAAACATGAATTACAACATTTTCACACAAAAACTTTGTAAGATATTACCTGTTACGCATCTCGGAATGTAAAAAATACGACAAGAAAAACGGGGTATTCCTAACATTGTGCTCCATTATAATTTTTCATACGAGATGAATCACAACTAATTTGCCTTCAATGTAAAGAGACAAGTCATATGAATTAAATACCTGTTGATTTTGAATGTTATTTGACATTTTTGGTTCTTTTTAGAGCATTTTTGGGGTAGAACAATAATGTTAGAAAATAATCCAGTTTTAGCATTTCACCCAGTTTTTGCACGTGCTCCTGTGTAAAAATAAGCATATAAAGATATTGTTTTTAATACCTAAAAATTAAGAGCATGTGGTCAGGAAAGAAATGTCAAAGTTTTGAAAATTTCACACAAAGACTTTTTGGACATAGGTCCCCCTTTAAATTTGCACGTGTAGATTTTTTCATTACGTATTTGCTAACCAACTGTGAAATCACTATTTCTCGCGAGGTATTTTTTTCGTGGTTTATAAGGTATGAAAAAAAGACACACGGATAAATGTCCATCAAAATATCAATTTTACAAATATATTGCTACTGAACAATTCTTTAACCACGAAATCAAGTCCCCACAAACGAATATATTTTCCTCAAACCTCGAAAATATGTGATTTTACAATATTATAAAGACGATATCATGACGCTTTATATTTAATCTAAACATTACACCCGACTTGTTTAGTGAAGGATTTAAGATTACACCTGACTTGTTTAGTGAAGGCTTGAAGATTACACGCTACTTGTTAACTGAAATCTTTAAGATTACACCTGACTTGTTTTGTGAAGGCTTAACGATTACACCCGACTTGTTTACTGAAAGCTTTAAGATTAGACCTGACTTGTTTTTGAAGGCTTTAAGTTTACACTCGATTTGTTTTTGAAGGCTTCAAGATTACATTCGATTTGTTTACTGAAGGCTTTAAGATTACACCCGATCTGTTTACTAACAGCTTTAAAATTACACCCGATTTAATTACTGAAAGCTTTAAAATTACACCCGACTTGGTTATTGAAGACTTCAAGATTACACCTGACTAGTTAACTGAATACTTTAAGATTGCACCTGACATGCTTTACTAAAAGCTTAAAGATTTCACCCAATTGCTTATTGAAGTCATTAAGATTACATTTACTGAAGATTTCACTCGATCTGTTTAGTGAATGCTTAAAGATTACACCCGACTTGTTTACTGAAAGCTTTTAGATTACACTTGACTTGTTAATTAAAGGCTTTAAGATTACACCCGATTTGTTTACTGAAGACTTTAAGATCACACCTGATTTGTTTATGGAAGACTTTAAGATCACACCGGATTTGTTTATTGAAGGCTTTAAGATTACACCTGACTTGTTTATTGAAGACTTTAACATTACTTTCTACTTGTTTTGTTAAGGCATTAAGATAACACCTGATTTATTTACTAAAGGCTTCAAGATTACAGCCGACTTGTGAATTGAAGGCTTTATGATAACACCTGACTTGTTTATTGAAGGCTCGAAGATTACACACGATTTGTTTACTGAAGGCTTTAAAATTACATCCGACTTGTTAACTGAAGGCTTTAATATTACATCCGACTTGTTTACTGTAGGGTTTAACATAACGCCCGACTTGTTTACTGAAGGATTTAAAATTACACCCGACTTGTTTACTGAAGGTTTTAACATTACACCTGGCTTGTTTACTGAAGGCTTTAATATTACACTTGACTTGTTTACTAAGAGCTTTAAGATAACACCTGACTTGATTATTGAAGGTTTTAATATTACACCCTACTTTTTTACTTAAGGCTTTAAGATTACACCCAACTCCTGAAGGCTTTAAGGTCACACACAATTTGTTTTGTTTAGGCTTTAAGATTACACCTGATTTATTTACTTTAGGCCTCAAGATTACAGCCGACCTGTTAATTGGAGGCTTTAAGATTACACCTGACTTGTTTACTGAAGGCTTTAAGATCACATCCGACTTGTTAACTGAAGGCTTTAACATTACACCCAAATTGTTTAGTGAAGGTTTAAAGATTACATCGGACTTGTTAACTGAAGGCTTTAACATTACACCCAACTTTTTTAGTGAAGGTTTTAAGATTACATTCGACTTCTTAACTGAAGGCTTTAAGATTACAATCGACTTGTTTACTGAAGGCTATAAGATTACACCCGACTTGTTTAGTAAAGGCCTTAACATTACACCTGACTTGTTTACTGAAGAGTTTAACATTACACCTGACTTGTTTACTGAGAGCTTTAAGATTACGCTCGACTTGTTTACTGAAGAGTTTAACATTACAACTGACTTGTTTAGTGAAGACTTTAACATTACACCTGACTTGTTTACTGAGAGCTTTAAGATTACACCCGACTTGTTTACTGAAGGCTTTAAGATAAGACACGATTTGTTTACTGAAGGCTTTAAGGTTACACCCGACTTGTTTACTGAAGGTTATATCATTACACCTGACTTGTTTAGTGAGGACTTTAACATTACCCATGACTTGTTTACTGAGAGCTTTAAGATTACACCCGACTTTTTTACTGAAGGCTTTAATATTACACATGACTTTCTTTACTGAAGTCTTTAAGATTACACCCGACTTGTTTACTGAATCCTTTAAGATTACACCTGACTTGTTTACTGAATCCTTTAAGATTACACCTGACTTGTTTACTGAATCCTTTAAGACTACACCTGACTTGTTTACTGAAGGTTTTTACATTACACCCGATTTGTTTCTTTGTTTCTATCTGCATATTAAGCATTATTTCTACAAGCCCAAGGACCACTTGCCTTTTAAAGATAAAATAATGAGTGTGCGATTCATGTTCAACATTAGCTATTCACCATTTTTGTTTTAACTTTATGTCAATAAAATTAGACATCATATATATACACAGTAGATAATACAAACAGGATTCGGAAACACGTTTTACAACTCATATTAATCCCTTTCTTAAAACAATTCACCAATCTGGGTCTCATTCATGGGCGTCTGAAGAAAATTGAAAGTAGGGGGAAGCTAATCGAAAGTGAGTGTGTGTTGGGAGGGGGGAGGGCAAATCAACAAAAAAGGTAAATCCAAATTTCTACTGTCTATATAATGGTTAAGGCCCCCTCTCTCCGGTCTCGACGCCTATGTCGTTTTAACAACGTATTACGATTCTTTATTTTGAACATCTATCGTATGTATTTTTTTATTTTTTAAAAAAAGTTTTAACGCGCTTAAAAGCATTCTTATAGAATTCTCTTATAATTGTATTTAACAAATGAACGTGTCTCTAAGATTCAAAAGTAAGTAAACCAATAATGATATATTGTGATACATTTAGAGGCTAATGTATCAAAGTTGAAATAAATCAATAAATTCTTAATAATGTCTTAGAGTCAGATAATTTTTACTTTGAATTTTACTAAATTTCTGATTTCTAATTTCATTCAGTTTGAGTTGATAGCTAATAAAAACACTGTACAATATCATAACATAACAGGCACTAACTAAATTAAAAATGAAACACCTTTCATTGTTACATTTTAAATTGCAATTTCAAAATAAACGTTTATGACAATTCATGAGAATTCATATGAACTTCAATGAAATCGATACTTAAACAATAATGAAATATAGAATACGCAGTTAGCCAATCACTTTTCAGACATTGATTATGGTACGATATATATATATATATATCTGGCTGTTGAAAGACCATTTAGCAGAATTTCACAGATTAGCAAGAACGCGGCAGGTTTTTTTTCGCAACAAAAAAAAATATGAGCAATCAGTGGGTTATCACTTTAATTGTAGGCTTCTTAGCTTTATCTACAGCTACCTTTATTTCTAAGAAATATACAGCGAAACTCGAATTTAATGATAAGAAGTCAAACTATGAACTTTTCGGGGAACACAATGCTCATTCCTTGATCGAGTGCGCCACAATCTGTCAAAGGCAGTGCGTGTTTTTTGGATTTAATCCTAAAATGAAAAAATGCCGTACCCACAAGAAAAGTCTAACGTCTGGTACCTCTGAGGAGGCCGGCTGGAGATACTACTCAGATAACGGTGTGTATATTTGGGTTTTTTTATTCTCTTAGCTTCTTTGATTTTTTAGGTCCTTCTCGAGGGGACAGGAATTTTTTTTTATCAAGTTTCTTGTATTTTTTTTTTTTAGATTTTTCTAGCATGCCCAAAGATTGCAAAGATCTTCGAGAAAATGGACAAACCATCACAGGGGTGTATGATATATACCCCTACAGAACATTAACCATTCTAATAAATGTCTACTGTGATATGACCACAATGGGCGGTGGATGGACGGTAGGTCGTTTATTTTATAATTAAAAGTACTTAATATAACACACCTTGTTTTGATGGTTTTAAGGATTGTAGGATTGCATTGTAGTTTATATCATAAAAAATGCATCCTACGAATGTTCGAAGCAATAAATTGAAATGTAATGTATGTTAATTTTTACAGGCAATTCAGAAACGCGTAGACGGGTCCGTGAGATTTAACAGGACCTGGACGGAATATAAAAATGGCTTTGGTTCACCAGAACAGAATGTCTGGATTGGTAAGTGTAAATCAGTTTCAAATAAGAACTTTTTAGTCCTTCAAAGTTTTAATATAAAAAAAATTCTTGTGGCAAGTAAAAAATTATAATGCGTAATAAAGATCTAAAGTTAAGACCAGGTAATGTGTGTTCTGTGATATTCAGATATCGTGTTTAATTGATATTTCAAATAATAATGAAAAATAGAAAAGAAGAATATCATTTAGCGGCATATTCTAATTAGACCAAATTTAGCAATATTGTCTACAGCTATGGAAAATAATCTGATTTTTCATTACGGTAGATTCATATAGATTTTAAAAGAATTAATTGTATTCGATGAACTTTTCAGATGATTTCAAATATATCTTAATACAGGAAATGACGTAATCCATAAATTAACGAAAGAAAACACCTCATCCCTTTATGTATCCATCACTCTCCTGAATGGTACAACGCTCTATGAAATGTACGACCGATTCTCTGTGTCCGACGAAGCAGGGAAATATCAACTCTTTCTTGCAGGACCTGCTACGGGGACTTTAGGTAAGTGTGTTCATGTTAAGTTCCTAAAATTAGGTTCAAATTACGTATAGCATCATAATTATTCTTTTCTGTATTGGCGGGTTATAAAGTTGATGAAAAAAGAGAAAGATGCGTTTTTTCCCGATATTCTGTTTACGTTTTTGATTCCACGCTAACAAAACATGTTTAATATTTAAGAATATCACTTGCAGGTACCATTCACATATTCAGCAGATATTGAATTTGTTATTGTCAAGTAGATAAAATTTCTAATTATACACTTTATGCACAAGGAAAATTATGTAATTTTTTTAAACAAATAAAGCCAATAATTACATTTGTTCAACATTGTTATTCAGCTTGGGTTTCCTGATTTTTTATAATTCACATTTTAACTGATACGGAAAAAGTTTACAGAGCATGTTAGTCTGATTTCCAATGATTCACATTTTTTATTACTACGGAATAGGAAGTTTACAGTGCGTCATTAATCTTAAATGTCGAAAGGTTTACGAAAATTTGATGATAAAAAAAAATTGATCGGATAAATATTCAAATTAAAAAAGCTTAAAAGTCAATTTCAAAAGACCTCACGCCTTTCACATTTACATTTATGTAATAGGAAATCTACCATTTTATAACATTCACAGATGCACCATATTTTATCTCGTTATTAATGATTTACTCAGTATTGCATGTTATACCTGTTTAAAGACACGGTCTCGGAAAAATATTAATATTTCATTTTGTGATGCTTTCTTAAATTTCTAGTGACCTTTATCCCCCCCCCCCAATAATACCATGCTTAAAAAGTGTCTGTTGTTTATTGCTACACTAGAAAGGATGCTATGTGAATTTCACAGATTTTTTGTCTTGTATTATTTTTATCTCTCTTTACAAGAAACAACTCTTTAAACTGTGTATATCAGACGTACTTCAGTATTATGATTAATTAGATGTTAATTAATAATTATTATCTCTGTTATCTATTTTCTCTAATTATGCAGATGCCAGTATGATATACACCAGGGATTCTACGGCTGAACTAAATAAATATTATCGCTCTACCCAGCACCTAAAGTCGTCTATCTTAGAAGTACCTCAGTATTTTTATTGACAATTAGATTGAAAATATTTAAATCAATTAACTCTGTAATTCCGTTTGTTTGATTTTACTGGGGACAGTATGTTAGACACTGGTGAATTTTATAAATATATCGCTCTACCCAGCACCTAATACCGTCTATCTTAGAAGTACCTCAGTATTATCATTGACAATTAGATTAAAAATATATAAATCAATTAACTTTGTGATTCTTCTTGTTTGATTTTACAGGGGACAGTATGTTAAATACAGGTTTTATTATACCACGATCTGTCTGGGATATTCTTCTCCACCCAGACAGAGGTCACGACGAGTAAAGTGGATATAAATCTACTGATCTATTTTAAACAAGTGTCCATGTATCTTTTTCTTTTTTAATTCTACAGGAGACAGTATGTTGGACACTGGTTTTTCTTACAGAGATCTGTCTGGGATGTACTTCAGTACCCCAGACAGGGACAATGACAGGTTTAGTGATGGTCACTGTGCTGCTTACAGTGACCGTAGAGGAGGCTGGTGGTTCAACGCCTGTACCTACTCCAACCTTAACGGTCCCTGGTCCCCGGGGTCCTGGTCCTTTCCATGGAATCCCACAGTAAGGATTGGATCATCAGTGAAAGCGACTTCAATGATGATCAGACGTCACTAGGTAAACATCGTTACATCTTAATATGCATTTTTTTTTTCTTTTTGTATCACTCTGCAATTTTCAGTTATAAAAGTTGTTTTTTTTTTTTAATAAAAAAAAATATGTTATCATACATTTATCTGTGAAGTATTAATTTATTTTTTTATTTAACAGACGAATGATCATCCATGGATTACGGAAACCCCCAAGAGACGATTTTAAATTATTTTTTATCACTGAGTTATTTTTTTTTAATATCTAACATCAAGCAACAAAGAGTTAAAGAAGGGGGGTTGAACTGTTCTGTAAAGCGATACTGAATGTATTCGGTAAAAGTTGTACTTTATATGTGTTGTAATAAATTTGAAAATAGAAATATTTCGTTCTTTTTTCCAAACACTGATAAATGGAGATAACTGGACGGAGAATTAGGATGAAGATTACTTTATTGTTAAACCTATTACAGTGGAACCTGTTTAATCCGACCCATGCAATACTCTTTACTGTGATTTCAGCCATTTAATTTCATTTGTTATTTATAATTATCTCAATGATCTTTACACGCTGCAATACTACATCTTGTTTATTCCAACACATATATTTTTAATCTGTTCCCCGTGCATGTCGGATAAAACAAGTTTCATTGTAATAAAGATGTTCAGATTTCGATTTTTTTTTAAATCGACTGTAATTTTTTATTGTATTTTTTTTTTTTATTTCAAAACATTAATAAAAGAGCTTTCTGCTTTTGAATGCACAAAATACGTAATTTTTTACTGTGTAACAACACATCGGGGATTAAAAGGTTACATTTGTAATACGCGTTTTATTTTGACGTCACAAATCTTAAAAGCAAAATTTGAGATCATTTAAATTCATTATTTAGGCTAGAGATAATTTAAGTAAGTTTGAAAAAAATCAAATTTGCAAAACAAGACAAGGAGTTAGAAGAAAAAAATGAGCACCGATTCATTATTTTTTGAAAGATGTTATCTTATATTTGCAACTGCTTTTGCAAATAAAAAGCAAGCTAACATTAATCAATATGTTTGCTAAAACTTTTGTAATTATGAGACTACATCTTTGAAAAATGATTCAATATGTGTGACAAGTCATTTTCCTTTATGCAATGTGTATACGATGGTTTATATACTAGTATATCCAAATATTTGATAGACTACAACTTGAAATTTGTTATTAAATCAATAGGAAAAGTTTTAGGAGCTAATGATAAAAATTCAAGAAAAGTTTGTGAAACAAAGAGGCTTATGATAAATGTTGTCGTTTGCAGGTCAAACACCAAGGTCAATATAAAGGTAGTTTTGGTACCAAAAGAAACGTTCCTCACAATCAGTCTACCTTCTAAAATAAAAACCATATAAGCAGCAACAGTTCAGTAATTATGACCAAAGTTAGAGATTTTCAAAAGTAGGTCAAACTGGACAAGGTCAAGGAGTCAATATAAATAATACCCAAAGGAATTTTACAAAGAATACGTGGGTGAAATATAAAAGTCACGGAGTCAACCATTCAAAAGTTATCACCAAAGTTTTTTTTAAGAAGAAAATATTGGTATTCAAGAGAAGCTCTTACCACGATAAATGAACCCGTAAAATAGTTAACCCCTAGCACAAAATATTCAGTAAATACGACCAAAGTTTACGTTTTTGAAAAGTAGGTCAAATCCATAAGATCAAGGTTAAAGGTCATTACTGTTTGTACTCAAGAGAAGGTCTTATCAAAATATGATCGTGAGGAGTATGATATCACTTGATTCAACTGTGTAATAGCTACGATAAGATTAAAATTTTGAAAATTTTTCTAAAAGTGAGTCAAATATAAAGATCAAAATCAAAAATACTTTTACACGTGGAATACACCAGTGAAATATTAAAGCCATACTTCATATGACAAAGGCTCAAATTTCAAATTCGAAATTGACAGTCAAAATAAAGAAAAAATCTGTGAAATATGAAATTCATATCTCAAACCGATTAAAGGCTGTATTCAGGGCTAATTGATTTCCCCACTTACAGATAAATCAGGAAAAAAAATAACAAACAGACAACTGGACCGACCGTCCTAGGAAAATATATTTGCTCCTTATTTTTTGGATTACGGATAGAAATTTTAAAAACAACACTTTGAGCTAAAATGTTTGTATGTATGGTTAGAGGAGATCCCAGTCAGTTTCCTTGGGGAAATAACGAAACATATAATGCACTGTCTGTCTTTGTGTACATGCTATTCATAGTTTATTTAAAACATGTAGATAAATCTAGATCTCTTCCGAGGATACGAATATACAATCCGAGGATAAATCTAGTTCTCTTGCGAGGAGATTTGAATATACGTTAATTATTAAGAATACTCCATTTAATGATTTAGAAATTTATACACCATGCTTAATGAAATTATATAACAAATGATAATGGTTGCAAATGTTTATTTTAATTTAAAGAGAATGAATCATTATGTAACAGAACACTCTTCATGCTCCAAATGCCCCGTGGGGATCCGGAAAAGGACAAGAAAACAATTATATCATCTTCAAATTTGAAGTACCCCCTTGCTTGTCGTAAAAGGCGACTAAATGGGGCGGTCCAAATTCAGTAGACATGTATAAAAGTATTCCCCGTGTCACAGCAGGTGTGGCAGAATATAAAGATCCCTCCCTGCTCAAAGGCCCTGAGTGCCGAAATAGGCCTAAATTTTTTGCAGAAATTCACCGGCAATGGTGAAGTTTAATATCGGTGAAATATTAACTTTTTGGAAAGGTGACGTATAAACAGCATACAATCAATCAATCATGCTCCAAATAAGATGGAAAATCCTCACAAATAAAGGGAAGTTTTAGTCCGTCTTCTCCTGTAAAGTACGTGTAGTTCCTCTCAGTCACCCAGCGCCACCTGCCGTCGAAAGATAAGTCAAAAGGAGGCCAAAGATGGGGTCAACTGCTGTTTCGCCCTCATCGTTAAGATTCGTATGGGGTTTTTCTTCTTCTTTGGGGGATGGGTGGGGTGGGGGAGGGGGGATGGAGGGTTCAATTTAAAATAACATATTCTAGTGTTTAACTTGATATTTAGAGTATGTTGAGGGTATTTAGATATTACGATTCATCAATATTTAGATTATACAAATCCATCAACACTTATAATGGTACGTTTTACATAATGGTTATATGACCTTAGATTTACAGCGCAATTACATGCCTAGATCCTCCCCTGTTCTCTTACAATCAATATAGTTGGTGAGTACTTTTTCTTTCTCCTCTGAGTCTATAACGATCATGTGAACCCCCTGCTGGTGACAGAATTCACTGGAATTCAACATGGACGTCGGTTCCTTGTGGAAAGAGAAACACCAACCACTCACATTGACAAATCCCGGGGAGCATCTCAAAACCTCTGATCCGGAAATCCCAGAGGACCATTTCAAAGGTTCCGAATTAATGGCGATCAAAACTGTCAAACGATATAAATAATACAAGGGTATATTCGTCATCTAACAGATTATGCTTTAATCTTTAAGATGTTCCCACTCTTACAATTTCATGTTTTCAAATTAAAAAAAGTTTCATGTACTTCAATGCACATAAACAAGTCACTGAAATATGCTAAAATGTCAATGATAACGGTTAAGGAGTGAAGTTTCATTTATATAATGCACTACATGTATAACGTAGATATACCTTACGGTTAAAAAATGTTATATAGTAAAACATGGGTTAAAATAAGATTCATTCCTTATATTTTTATTTCGGTGTAGACGATAAGACAATTTTTCTTACCAAAAATGGCTTAAAACTGAGCATATTCTAAAAGAAACGTCAAGAGGAGTAATATCGTCATATTTCCTTCAGAAAAAAACCTATTACCAATTTTCAAATAATTTAAAAGTAAATAACCTCTCCCCTTTTTTGTTTTAACCTTTTCATTATTACAAAGGTGATTTTTAATATGTTTTACCTGTAACAGTCCAACTCAACAGGAATGTTGCTACAATCGGAAGGTCTCTTGACATTAGTTTGAAATGAATACATTGGGTATTTCTTTAACCGTAAATAAATAATTAAATCCAGGAAACAATTTCAGCAACTCTCTTTGAAAGTAGAAATAATAGCAGAGCCATTTTTTTGTAAACATGATAATTTGTCAATGTGTCATATAGAGAGGAAAAGTAAAGGTTTTGTTCTAGTTTTGACTTTTTTTAATTTATAGGCATATATGTATTTTTGAGTTCGCAAATAGTGCGTATGAATTCTTTTGACTGAAATTTATTTTAGATATCCGATTTGAATAACTGATAGTTTTACTGAAATCAAAACAGCAAATTATCTTAAAAATAAAGTTATGAAAAACTCTTGAAGTAAAACCTGACGAGATAAATCATGAAGAGTTATTCCTCTTGTCTCATAAAAGCTTTTTACCTTTTGTTACATGAAATTAGACACGAGTAACATCTTTTTAAAAAGTTTGCCAGTCTACATCAATCAATATCTGCGCGAGAAGGGATACACATTTGGAGCAATAGCTTTGTTGGTTTAAAATATGTACTAACGATCTATTTTGAAAACCTTGTATAAATGAAAATCTCATTGTATTTAACTTGTAGAAAAAAATCATTTCTACACTGCATACTAAATAGTTGTTATTCTCTTGGTGTTTTCTTCAGGTGGAGCGGTCTGCCCTTGGATCTAAATTAATTTCAAGCTGCATTGCAACACCTATTAGAAAATCTGTTATCAAATCATGAATTATAAACATTTTAAAAGATAGATATAATTTGATACACATTTTGCTAGATTGTATTTTCTCCACTGAGGTAAACAGTAGTAATGTGTGTTCATCAATATTTTTGAGTTAAATTAAATAAAGAAAGTGGCATCTGGGTAAGATTTCTTTATTATTTGCACAAAAATGAAATACTTATTAGAATTTTAGTACATATTTAATCTATTAAAACCTAAAAAAGCAAATCATAATGCTCGGGGGTCATCAGAATGATGCGATATTGAACACGTTCAGCTTAAAAATATGAGGAAATGTTTTAGATATATAATAAAGGAATTATTGAACTTATATTGGTGAATATTGGCAGAAACTGGCTGTTAGAATGCACGAGTTTATACTTGAATACATATATGGTATGTATGGCTGGGCTTTTATACTTTGATTTTTGTAGGACCTGTTGTAAAGATAAAGATGTTTATTTATTTATTGGATTATATAACCCACTGAACCTTTATCCCTGTGTTGTCTTGTGTTTAAATAGTTTAGATATCTTTTATGAAGTGAACCCTTGTTTTCACCAACATAAATAAGTTCACAAAAATTAGACGACATCAGTAGATAGCGTCATAGTAATTTAGTTGATGCAAATTTAAAAATTTGAACCAAATTAAATGTAGAGTTATCTCTCTTGTCTTAGAGAAGCTGTTTGTGACACATGGAAAACGTTGTAAATTAACCTAATGTAAAAGGCTGGAAGCAACCTTTTTTTATCAAACTGAATCGATACAGCTAACTAAATGAGTTGAATGAAATTTCACAACGTTCTTTTTAATCATAGCGTAAATCATTAGGAAAATTAGGAATACAAACATATACAAACTGATTTTTTTTCTAAATAATACCTATTGATGAAAGAGGGTAGTCTGATGCATGTACATATAAGAATACTAGTATCTTATTAATGACATTGTATAAATTTTGATAATGAAACTGATTTAAACGAATTTTATAAGACAAACCATGTTTAATTTGCAAAATGAGAGAGAGAGAAAAGAAAGATATGGAAATAACGAATAGTATTCAATATTAAAGTCCATAAAACAATACAGAATAGGAGCATAGCAAACCTACGAAACATCAGAGGTGTGATCAAGTGCCATGGCGGAGTGAGCATCCCCTGCTGACCGGTCACACCCACCGTGTGCTCCTTGTCGTGAAATAACGGAAATCCGTCATCAATTCAGTGTAAAAAAAAAATGGATTAACAATAAATATAGAAAACTTCAGTCAGCATTAGTCTCAATGATAATTGTATTTGCTGACAATATCATTGTATCAACCATAGAATTTTAACGTAGAACATGCTCTTACGTATCGAATTAAATGAGATAAATATATACACAGCGTATGCAGATGATGAAGGTATATCGCTACATAAGTAAGGGAAGCTGACGTTTATCATATAGCTTGTTAGATTACCATTGACGTTTTTAAGTAAAATATCCACGTATGAAACAGATGTGTCTCAAACTCGGCAAAATATATCCTATCTATGTAGGAATGGAAATAACCATTGTTTACGTCGTAGATATATCTGAATGTTTAGTTAAAGACCACAGCAAGTGTTTTCTTCATTTCACGCATACGATTGTGCACAAATTCTGCTTTATATGAATATAAAAACTTTCATTCAGCAGGTTTATGATCTACATAAAGAAAAAAGGGTGTCACATTCATTAAATAAAGGGTGTAACGTATATTAAATGCTTACAGCGACGATATTCATCGATTTGTATAAATATTTTCCTATTACACGTGTAGCTTTGTTTAATGAATAAAGGAAAACAGACTAAAACAGAACTCAAACAAAATTCTCTTCGATAAGATTAAATGCAAACATTGACACATTTCAAATCTGTTTGAGAATGATTTTTTTTCAAGAAACATTTACAAGATTTACATTGAATAATTAGTTATTTTCAAGTTATCAAAACAGATTATTTATTATCTTCTCATAGATATTGTTTGAATGATATCCCTTTGATATTGTGCTGAAAAACACTAAAGTTTAATAAATTTAATTCTAACCTACATTGCATTAAGTTACTCTTGATATCCGTACAAGTAGAAAATCAAACACAAAGGTGTTGACCTTACTTTTTGGTTTTTAAACTAATTCTGAATACAAACGATGAATTTCTGTTTATTAATTAAGTAAATATTCAATTCTATTGAAACAGACCGAAGTTCACAATTTTATGTTTTCTGTCAATGTTTAAAAAAATTAATTTGGTTTTTACATTTCCTTTACAAAATTGAGGTGTTTTGCTGAAATACATGAACGGTTTTAACTTTACTATAAAATTACCGTATAACGTGTGCTTTTTTCTTACGTGCTGCTATTTTTTACTAATTTGTACGAGTTTTATGTATCCGTAAAATTTAAACGCATAAAATTTCACAGAAGTTAAAATTTACAGCAGTAAAAATTACCCGTTATACGGTTTATATTTCAATGAAATGGTTAAATTATTTATAGTAATATAATTGTTGCTGATTTTTACTAAAATCCAAAGCCATCAGTCGTGTTTTTGTATGCATTGTTCTTACCTAGAGCATGCTCTTGCGTGTCGAATCAACTAAGATATATACAGTCCTTATGCAGGTGCTGAAGGTATATTGTTGCATAAGTAAAGGAGGTTGACGATAAAACAGTTAAACTCATCATATAACATGAGAGAATACCATTAACGTTTTTTTAAGAAAAATATCCAAGTATGAAACAGATGTGTCTCAAGCTCACCAGAATATATCCTATCTACGTAGTTATGGGAATTACCATTGTTTACGTCGTAGATACATGTATATCTGATTGTTAAGTTGAAGACCACAGCACAGCGACGGTATTTACCGATTTCTATCAATCTTTTCGTATTACACGTGCAGCTTTGTTTAATGAATTAAGGAAAACAGACATAAACAAAAATTAAACGGAATTCTCTTCGATAAAATTAATTGCAAACATTGACACATTTCAAATCTGTTTGAGAATGATTTATTTTTTCAATAAAACACAGAGACTGATATTAATTTAAAGCTATCTAGTATACAAAACGGTGCTATTGATTATCTTCTCATCCATTCAGTTACATGAACCATTGAGAAAATAACTTTATATTGATTACAACAGTAGATATTGTATGAATTATACCCCTTTACACTGTGCTGAAATCAACTCTTAAGTTGAATGAATTTTAATTCTGACCTACATTGCATGAACGTACTCTTGATAGCTGTTTAAGTAGCAAATCAAACAGAAAGGTATTGACCTTACTATTAGGTCTTATAAACTCTGTTTGAATACAAACGATGAATTTCTGTTTATTAACTAAGTCAGTATTAAATTCTATTGCAACACATACCGAAGGTTAAATTTTTATGCTTTTCTGTCAATGTTTGAAAAAAATTAATCTGGTTTTCTTTATGTTTAAAAAAATGCTGAAATACATAAACAGTTTTAACTTTAATATCAAATTATATGTTTCAATGAAATAGGTAAATTATTTGAAGTAATACAATTGTTCATTTGCTGACATTTGCTAAAAACCAAAGCAATCAAACTTCAAGTGTTTTGGAATGCATATGATTGAGGACAAAACATATATTGGATGTTTAATCAGTCAAATGTCTGTTGTAATGGAAAGTAATGATCCACATCTTGTTTTTTTTTTATATTTTGGGAGAACTTTCTTTTCTCCAAAAACATTCTTTATTTGAAATTTTGCAGTATATAAGACGTACATGTTTTAATATTTCATCACCAACTGAAAACGAACCACAAATACTATATATTTACTAAAGGAATCAAGTTCATTTGAAATTAAAAGTCCAATTAAATACTTACAAAATGAGTATTTACAATTCGTTGTGATTGTAATAATGAAATATGGAGATAAATAACTGTCAACTCACATATTTACTAGGGGTCAAATTTTTGTTGTTTGAGAAAAATATATTGGTTCATGGAGATTTTATTCCGTGTATGAAGAAATGATCAAATAAGAATCAAATATGTCAGACTCAAAAGTATTTGATATTTTGAATTCACTGGGATATATTGAGTAGAAATATTACCGAGGCAGCTATGGTTTTTTATTTCGTCATGAAGAAGGCAAATCAAATCAGCTTTTCTGATCAAAATTTGTATTTTTGATAGTTGTTGAATTGACGTTGATATATTGTTGTCGAAATAAACTTTTCACATTTTCATCTTATAATAGTTTATTGGTTATATTCAACCAAACTTGGCACAAAGTATCCTTATGAAGGGGATTACAACAATTGCAAGGCCACGCTCTAAACACAGGGTAAAAGTCATAAATTTGTTAAAAATTTGGCATTTTTAAAAAATCTTTTTCCAGAACTATGGGAGACAAATGAAATTCATTTTCATCCTAGGTAGTTTACATTCCTTTGTTCAAAATGAAATAATGATAAATCACTTTGCTTAAATAAAAACACTAAGTTTTATATAGGAATATATAGGAAAAATCTTGAAAAATCAATTCTTTAGAACCATGGGGCAGGAAATATGAAACTATGTATCATTCCTTTTATTAAATCAATTGTGTAATTTATGATAATTACAAGGGTGGGGCCAAAATGGCCAACCCAAGTTTTACATAGGAATATATAGGAAATATCTTTAAAAATCTTCTTCTCCAGAACCACTGGGCCAGGAAAGGTGAAACTCATGTGGAATCATCCTGTATCAGATTCAAGTTTGTTCAAACATTTAAAAAAAGAACATGCTAAAATTTAAGAGAAGTTTTAAAGGAATATATAGGAAATATCTTTAAAAATCAACTTCTGAATAGCGATACTGGCCAGGAAAAAGATAAACTCATGTGGAATCATCCTCATTAGTCCACTTCAAGTTTGTTCAAATCATGCAACAATTTATCTAGGGTTAAAATGTTGTCATTCCTGATTTACAAAAATATATTGGAAACCTTTTTTATCTTTTTTAAGTACACAGGCTAGATTAGTGATATTTAAATGAATCATTTTTTTAGATTTCAGTTTTTTGATGAATTTTGTTTAGGAAAACAAAGTGCTCAAGATTTATCTGCCAAATTTATTGTTCATTTATCATCTAATCATACATTTATATCAGCCATAATTTTACAACAATAAAAACGCAAGGAATTTTTTGAAACACAAACTCAAATTTTTTGGACTTGGAGAAAATTACATCGTATAATTTTGCGCATATTGAGCCAATTCAATTCATTTTCAACCTAGATTTACATTCCTTTATTCTTAAAAAAGTAATAATAATTCACTTTGCTTAAATAAAGACACTATTGTTTTGTTTTATTTGAGAGTTACTGGAAATAATGAATGTTTTTACTTAGTATCCGACCTACATAATCCTAGCATATTTATTCTATTATTAATTGTGTAATTAATTGTTATTATTTTCTTATGTCTACTTGTTGAGGGAAAAAACAGCATAAACTACCCTACAACTTTAAAGTGTTCTGTGTTTGAATTTTTTTGAAAATTCTGTTGGAAGGCTTCTGCATCAAAACAATCAGATTGCGTGTTACTTTAAAAAAAGAACATGCTAGAGATTTAGAGATGATTTAAAGCAGAATTAATTTTGGCAACATTGATGAAAAAGCAACATTTTCAACAAGCGATACTGGCAAAACATAAAATAGGCTAAGACCCCATTACGTCCACTACATTTGGGTCTTCTTTTATAATAATACAACAATTTGTCAATTAAAACCTGTTGTCATTCCTGATTTACAAAAGTAGTATTGGTTTTTATTTTCTTAATACACAGTGGGCTCAGCAAAGTCTGCAAACGTGTAAATTTCCGTTGTTTTCAATTTTTTGCGAATTTTGTTTAGGAAAGCAAAGTGCACAAGATTGCCTTTCTGCCAAATTTATATGCATATATCACTCGTGTATTATACATTTATATCAGATGCATTTTATATGTAAAAATGTAAGATTTTTTTTGAAATGAAAACTCAAATTTTTCGGAATTCCAACAGAATTGAGAAAAGTTGGGAAAACATCTCAATTATTCACCCTCTTGTTGCCACTGTGTAAGATTAAAATGCAAAATAAAATAAGTTTTAAAAAATCATTATTTTTTGTGCTTTTACAGAATATCAAAATTGTTACTCTTTTTGTTTTTACATCATATACATGTAGATCTTTTTAGGAAATGAATTCCTTAATAAACAAAAAATTAGAGTCAATAAGTCTTTGTGTTGGCCAGAAAAAAACAACAACATTATAAAAGTCTATGTATGTATGCTTAATACATCAGTTATTAAACTTCTGACAAAACAATCAATGTAAACAAAAAAGGTGTCAATATCATAATTTATGTTAATTTAAGTAACGAACATTTTCAAACAAGCATTACATTAATAAATATATAAAAGAAGAATTTCATTTTAATGATACCTGGTAATTAAACTAAATGTTTGAAGTCTTGTGGCGAAAAATGATTCCCAACTCTATACTCATTTAATGCATTTTAAATATTCATAAGAAACCCACTCAAAATTCCTGATAGAAGGAAGAGGATATAAAATATTAGAGCTTTATTTTCTTTGATTTTAGAAAATTTTATGTTTCAATGAACGTCTGTTTCCCTCAGGAATGAACAAAATTCGAAAAATAATTAGTGAAGTTTAAAACTACATCCACAATTATTAAATTTCAAAAATAATTGTAGATACTGCTTTTTAAAAGTTTTTTTTTCCATGTTGACCCTTTTTTATATTTTTTTTATTTCCAGATTTATTGTTTGGTTGTTGGGGGTTGCTTACTTGGGCGGTCATTGATATGCAACCTGAATTAGACTTTAAAGACATGTCTCTATTTGTCAGAAAAGAAAAAGGCAAAAGATTTTAACATGATCATTCACTTAACGGTAACAGCACATTGTAAAATGCTAATGGGCAACCCAAAAAACTACAAACTTGTATTGTAGGAATTGTAATGCATTGTTGCATTTGATTTAAAATCCGTTAATGTTTTGCATGTTTGTTCGCTTTATATAAATATTTAATTTTTTTAAATTTTTTCCAAATTATATTTGTCCTTTACATTTAGCACAATTTCAATTGCATATGTAATTTAAAAAAAAACCAAATCAGAATGAGAAAAAAAATTGCGTGCAATGAATGGACATCATGTTATTGCTTCCGTGACTACTTACCTGGTATATAATATAATTTTGGAAATAAGCGAATACAACCATAACCTTTATTTTGGACTACTTTCGTAGTAAAAAAACGTCATTTGTAAATCTTTTTAATATTTTCACTATGGTGGAAGAAGTCTTTATTTTTTTTTTGTTGTTGTTGTTGCCAAAACATTGAAGTACAATCGAAAATTTAAATAATTTAGATAAATTTAAATACCCCACTAGTATTCTTAACTCATATCAAAATATAATATTGAATGATAACATGGATATGTAAAATCTTTAGACAACATATTATCATAGATACAAAACATTTTGTTTAATGAACCATAGAGCATTATGCATCTTACAAATAAAAATCTCAGAAAATATTTTACGAAATTCCAACAGAATGGAAAAAACTTCCTAGCTCTCTTTTGGTCTCTGTGTCTGGCAATGACTGCTTTGCTTATAGGGAGAGAAAAGTGTTCCAATACCTGCATTGGTTCTTTGACAGTCGTGCATTGGCCAACATCCTACACACTGTCTTAAGGAATTATCAGGAAATTCTTGCATTGGCCGAATAAGAAAAGTCGTCACTGCATTGATAGTTTATTCAATTTCCTGGTTTTATTGAAATATATTTTGTAATCTTTGAAAGCCGAGTTACCCTAGTCAATTACATTTAGTACAATATTGACTGCTTGTGTGATTAAAATACAACAAAAATCAGAATGAGAAAAAATGTTAGAAATTGAATGGACAGAACGTTATTATTTCTGTGAACACTTATATGATATGATTTTGGAAATAAGTGAAAAAATCTTGGTTGACGGCATTCCACATCAATCACATATGATCAACGTCACTTTTCTACGTGACATACTTTGAACACCTTTACTACAAATCAACATTAAAGTTTACATTTTGATCTTTCTAATCTTTTTATCGGTATTTTTTAAAAAAGCGTACTTTGAATACAATTTATTTTTCAATGGCTTATTTAAATATTTCTTAGGTATATGCAAGTTTTTTTTTTCCAGGGGGTAAAACTTTATAGCACGTTAGAAAAAGAAACCACCACCCCACCCCCTTTTCTAATGATATTACATTTCATAAATTGTTTGGAGATTTCATATAAAATTTACTATGAAATTTCATAGACTTACAAAATGTTGCTGAAATTGCAATTTTTAAGGCTATTAATGTATAAACGCATAAGGTAACTATCGGCACTTTTAAATGACAGGTTCTTATATATTTTTTTTCTGCGTTACATTTAGGTAAGAAAAATACGTAATCTTCGAGTTGCCCGGCCTGAATATACCATTGCTATAAAAACATTAACAATGTATTTGAAAAGTATAATTAATGATGTATACTTTATTACGTAAATAAAAAGATGATGCTAATTAAAAGCTAGATAATGCATTAATATATCTTATTAAATATGGCAAATTCCAGTTTAATGTCATATACTATCTGTATTGTATGTCATACAGCCCAGGACATTATTTATTAAACTGCACTCGTAAATGCTTACAGCGACGATATTTGCCGATTTCTATGAATATTTTTTTTAATTACACGTGCAGATTTGTTTGATGAATTAAGGAAAACAGACATAAACAGAACTTAAACAAAATTATTTTCGTAATAAAAAATGCATTGAAACATTTTAAATCTGTTTTAGAATGATTTATGTTTTCAATGAAACACAGGGACTGACATTAATTTAAAGTTATCTAGTATTCAGAACGGTGCTATTGATTATCTTACCAACTATTCAGTTACATGAACCATTAAGAAAATAAATTTATATTGATTATGACAGTAGATATTGTATGAATTATACCCCTTTATACTGTGCTAAAATTAACATTGAAGTTGAATTAATTTTAATTCTGACCTACATTGCATGAACTTACTCTAGATATCCGTACAATTTGCGAATCAGACACAAAGGTGTTGATCTAACTATTGGGATTTATAAACTCTGCCTGAATACAAACAATGAATTTCTGTTAATTAATTAAGACAGTATTAAATTCTATTGCAGCACATACCGAAGGTTACATTTTGTATGATTTCTGTTAATGTTTGATAAAATCTAATTTGATTCTTATTATTTCCTTTACAAAATTGAGGTGTTTCGCTGAAATACATGAATGGTTTTAAATTTAATATCAAATTATATATTTCAATGAAATAGGTAAATTATTTATAGCAGTACAATTGTTCATTTGCTGACATTTACTAAAATCCTAAACCATCAGTATTGAAGTGTTTTGTATGCATATGGTTGAGGATGAACCATATATTGGATGTTTAATTAATCAAAGGTCTGTTGTAATGCCAAGTAATGATTCATATCTTGTTTCCTTACAATTTGGGTAACTATCTTTTTCTAAAACATTTTTTTTCATAGAAATTTTGGAGTATATAAGACGCACATGTTTAAAGATTTTATCTCCAAATAAAAACTAACAACAAATACTGTTGAATGTTTGTATATATTCACTATAGATATCAAGTTCATTTGAAATTAAAACTCCAATTAAATACTTACAAAATGAGTATTAACTGGTCAATTCGTTGTAATTGTACTAATGAAATATTGAGATAATTAACTCTTGTTCAAGCTGAAGTTCATTTAAATAACACATATCGGAGCTGACCTATAAGCAATTCAACATGAAAGTAATGGTCGAAGAATTATCGTCAAATCACATATTTCCTAGGGGTCAAATTTTTGTTGTTTGAGAAAAATATATTGGTTCATGGAGAATTTATTTCGTGTATGAAGAACTGATCAACTAAGAACCAGAAATGTCAGACTCAAAGGTATTTTATATTTTGAATTCACTGGGATATATTAAGTCAAAATATTACAGAGGCAGCTATAGTTTATTGATTTTATTATCTAATTGAGGAGCCATAATGAGTTTACAACAATAACGCAAGGAAGCTCTATTTCATCATATAATTTTGCGCATACTAGTATTTAGGCAATTTCATTCATTTCTAACATAGGTAAAATGCCTTTATTCTTCAGAAAAAAAAAAAAACAATTCACTTTGCTTAAACAGAGACACTGTTGTTTTCTTTTATTTGAAATTTACTGGTAATAAGGAATTCAATAACGTATTATTCGACCTACATAATCCTAGCATTTTTTTCTATTATTCATTGTGTAATTAATTGCAATTATTTTCTTATATCTAATTCTTAGGGCGGATCTTCTAACAGCATAAACTACTCTACAACTCTTCAGTGTTCTGTGTTTAGAACTTTCTGGGAAATTTAATTGGAAGGCTGTACATCTGTGGATCAGATCACGGGTTGATTTTAAGAAAGAACATGCTAGAGATATTTTAAGAGAAAGCTGGAATTTCAAGAATAACAAAAAATAATTTTGGTAACACTTATGGAAAAGCAACAGTTTGAAAATTGAAGTCAGACAATATTCTTTTTTGTATATGATATTTCGAATGGTCAATTTATTATCAGATAGAATTCAACAATATCATGATTAATAAATTAATTAATATAAATCTCTAATTGTTCTCATTTTTATGCGAATTTTGTTTAAGAAAACAAAGAGCACCAGCTTGCCTATCTGCCAAATTTATATTCATATCATACGTGTATCATACACCTATATCAGATGCATTTTAGATATAAAAATTTCAGATGTTTTTCGAAATGAAAACTATCTCAAATTTTACGAAATTCCGAAAGGATTGAGAAAGGTTGGGAAAACGTCCTAATTCTGCGCCCTCTTGTAGTCTCTGTTTAAGATTAAAATCAAAATAAAAGCCAAGTTTTAAAACAACCATTATTTTTTGTGCCCGACTACAGAATATCAAATTTGTTTCTGTGTTTTTGTTTTTACATAATATAGATGTAGAACTTTTTAGTTTAAGAAAATGAATTCGTTAATAAACCAAAGATTCCTTTTAATAAATCTTTGTTTTGGCCAGAAAAAAACCCAACTACTACTACTACTTAAAGGTCTATGTATGTATGCTTAATAAATCAGTTATTAAACTTCCAATTTATCCTTAATTAAAGTAGACGAACATTTTCAAATGTAGCATTGTATAAATAAATTATATAGTCCCAGAGAACGGAATCTCATTTGTATTATAATTAAACTAAATATTTGAAGACATGTGGCGAAAATATTTCCAAACTTTGTACCCATTATATTGCATTTGAAATATTCATGTGAAACCCACTCAAAATTCGTGATAAGAGGAAACGATATAAAATATGATAGCTTTATTTTCTTTGATTTTAGAAAACTTAATGTTTCTATGAACGTCTGCTCCCCCAGGACTGGATAAAATCAGACAAAAATTAAACGAGGTGTAAAACTACATCCACAATTATTAAATTCGATAATTATTTCTAGATACTTCCTTTAAAATTGTTTTTTTTCATATTAAAATGTTTTTTTTTATATTTCCAGATTGATTTTTTTTGGGGTGCTTACTTGGTCAGTCGTTTGTTTACCAAGAGGTGTAAAATTAAGATTAAGGCAACAGGACATTTAACATCATCATTCACGTAACACTCATCACATTTGCAAAAAATAAACAAAAAAAAAAAACAACGCTAATGTAATAAATTGATTTTAATATGTGTGCAATGTTCTCATTTTATTTCAACAATATTTTGAGCAAGATTAATTCAATATTCATGCATATTCATCAATTTCATGTTTGCCATGGAAATTTGAATATGATGGCGAAATGTATTCTTTTGGTACGCCAATATCTTCTGTGTGACTTAATAAATGCAGCAAACATTCAATCTGTTTTAAAAATAAATCCTTTAAAGCTAACAGAGAGCTGGTGTACAGACGAATAATGCCTCTCATCGAATAATGACCGGTGGGTCATTTTTCAACGACAGAAAATGATCCTCCACTGGTAGAAAAAAATCTGCTTTTGTAGAAAAAGAGCACCAAGGAATCTTTTTTTTTATTTGTGTGTCCCATAAAAAAATTGAATCGTTGAAAGAGAACCTCTTTTAGAGTCATATAAACTTCCTACGTTAAAATTGATGCAAAGCATCAGATCGACCGATATTTCATTTTAGCATTTTCAAAACTTTTCACAACGAATCCATGGGAAAAATTAAAAAAAAATACATATACTATATATGCATCGTACATATCTCAATGTATTCCATTGGTATGCCAATATTTTCTATGTTTCTTTATTAATGCAGCTACCAACAATGCATTTTAAGAAACTAACAGCAAGCCTGCTTTGTTAAAATGTAGATAAACGTCGATGACAAATACTATCAAGTGCATACCCTTTGTCTGATAAATTACAAAATGGCAAAATAATATCATTTAGATTTCGGATTAATTACGTATTGGATGTAAGGATCCCTGGCCTAATGAATCTTTATTTTCTAGTTTTTTTTTAAATAAATGGTCACGGAGTTTAATCAGATATTGTACTCATCGTGGTCTCAAAAATATTTTTTAAAAAATCATAAGTAATGTTTTTTTTATCTTTATTAACGAATATAAACTATCTTTACTCTTAATAAAATTCATATCAAAATCCGTGTTTTATTTTTAATTTGAATAAAAGTGGCAATATTCACACTTTGAATATAAACTATCTTTACTCTTAATAAAATTCATATCAAAACCGTGTTTTATTTTTAATTTGAATAAAAGTGGGTATATGTTTATTTCAAATGTATCGTTTCTACCGATATTATAACAAATACTAAACATCTGTATAGTCATTATCCTACTATATTATCAGAACTAAACATCTGTATAGTAACATTATCCTTATATTATCAGAAGGTAGAGGTAACTGATTTAATATTATAGAAGGTAGAGAGAAATTGATTTAATATTATCAGATGGTAGGATTGTAATTGATTTAATGTTATCAGAAGGTAAGGAGAAAATTGATTTTTTTAATGTTTAAAAGTTACAACTGTGAGAAGCGTACCTGTTATTTGGTAAGACGGTATTGTCGAATGGAATAAGATTTTCAGCCAAGAATTGTCCAAATTTACTTTTAATCAAACTTTACAGAGATTTACCCTGTAGGTAGTTTCAAAAGGTAGAAGAACGTCATGCTTTCTCATTGCTATTTTTCTTTCTTGATATATATTATATTTTTTAAGGGCGGGAATTTAAAGTTTGATGTTGTTTTGATTGAATCATATCTTTTAAAGAAATGTATGTTCTCAGATATCATCAATACAATTGCTTAACACTTACTATCCAATATCTGGTTGGAGAATAATCAAACGACAGAAACATGTTTCCTGTAGAAAGCAACCTCCATTTTTGTATTTATTGTCAAATGTGTTTTATAGCTAGAAACTGAGCCTATCAAATATCAAATGAAACATTTCCAAAAGGAGATAATTAACAGTGTTTAAGCTTAATGGTTAATTAAATAAAGCTAATAAGGAGCAGCGCACACACGTACCATTAAAATTATCAAATCACGTGCCATGGAGGAGTGAATATCCCCTGCCGACGGTCAATACGCAGTGTGTGCATTGTAATGATCAGGAAATTTAAAAAAAAATGCCAATAAATCAGTATGTAAAAAATAGGCAAAAGTTGTACAGACAAAATGGATAAGGAATCAGGAAGACAAGATTTTGGCAGTGCAAAAAAGATTCTTAATTTTTTTTCTTTTTGAATATATTCCCGAAAGCACATCACCTGCATCCACTACATAAACGGTGTGTGGCAACGCACTTTGAAAAAGATTACGCACTTTGAAAAAAAATCAAAGTGCGTTAAGAGTGTACATGTACATTTTTACCACGGGGACATTTTTTTGCATTTTGAAAAAAAAACCATTATGCATAAAACAAAAATTTTAGACTGAAATTTTAGAAATTTAGAGAATCAATTTGTAATAATTGTATCTTTCAAAGAACGTTTAAGAAGTAAGAAGTAGAAGGTCTCTCAACTTAACTTGTTTTTTTCTTATACATTCTATATATGTGACGCGCCAAGCAAAAACCTCCCTTATATCTATTATGACGTACGTCAAAAGATCTAAAGTCAACAAGGTAAAAGCGACGTAAAAACGCCCCCTTCGGAGAAATGAAGCAGAACAAGGGATGTTGTTTTAATTATATGGCATAAGTAAGATGTTTGGGTGTGGTTTGAGTGTAGTTTATGTACGAAGTTATTCTCCGTCAAGTGTCTGTGTGTCCTTTCCTTTTCACAATTATAAAATGCATATTTTTTAAAGATTTCCAGTGGTAGTTAAAAAAAATTAAGGCCGTTTTAAAATGAAGTTTGTTTGCCCTGTTTCTGTTCAGTATAAAAATAAATTGCTTCGGTAGTTAGGTAAATTTTTATCGGAAATGTTCAATTGAAGGCATTGAAGTAAAAAAAAAAATGTTGATTGGATGAAAATTCCGGAATGAATAATTTGGTTTTTAAAAAGAAGTCGGTTCACCTTAAAAGGTCAAATAAACAAGTTTTTAAAGATTTCTTTTTTAATTCAGGCTGCTAATTTCCAGCTGTTTTATCGGGATGCACGTGCAATAAAAATTAACAGGAGCATTAAATTATCTTTTTTAAAAAATTGGTAAAGTGAAAATTGACCTGAAGTACCTCTCTTAGCTACCCAGTTTATACGATATAAACTTAACTGAGTTGGACAGTTAACTTTGCGGTTTATATATAAAAAAAAATTTGTAAGCAAACAAATTGAAACAAACAATTGAAATGTTACGTCAGGCGGATCGATATTTTTTTATAGTGATTGTGCAATAGGGAACACAATTTATATGTATACATGTAGTGAAGTTTAGTTATTGTAATTCTTTATATACGACAGTATTTGAATTGGCCACTTGGCCAGCAAAGTTTTTAGCGTTGATTTCAAATAAATATTATCAGAAAAGGCTTTTGAGCTTCTCAATTAATTTAGTTATTTTTTAACACCTTTTCATGGAGGCAAAAATGTTTAAGCATCCCCTGCTCTTTCTCATGTGTCTGCTCTATCTCTTTGGGGATATTTGTGCAAGTTTTGTCGTGAATAGATACAGTACGGATGCTCGCATACATTGTAAGTAAAATCACTTTCTAAGATATTTTATGATTGAGAATAAAACAGATTGGACATGTGTTGATCGACATTTCTGGGAAAAAATGAAACATGCCGTTATTTTGCTACACTGTTATGTTTTCATCCGTTGCTGAGGTTACAGTTTATACAAAATTTATACAATATTTTAACCTTCAATAGTAATGATTTATTTAACCTGTAAGAATTATTTGCGGAAAGGTCCGACATTTTTTGATTTCACATAAAATTAATCTTGTTTCCTTCTGTTGAATTGTAAAATAAAATGAATATCTTTATGCATTTCAAATTATTTTAAATACACGTAATTTAATATATAATGTTAACAAATTAAACAATTTAACATATTTTGTTTTGCGAATAATTTATTGTACATTCCTAATTGTACATACATGTCAGCTATGTGGAGTTTTGTGAAAAATAGCAAAACTAGTACGGTATCAAATCAAAATATGAAAAAAATATATATGTTTGAGGAATCACTGTCTAGTTAGTATAATATGCATGGCATCAACAATAGTGGGAAAATGGGATAATTTGCAATTGCATAACGGGCATACTATTCTAATAGACAAAGTTATAAGTCCTTTTCATTGTTAAATAAAATTACAGATGTAGACTTTAAAAATGCAGACATAGTTAAATTACACAAGGATTTCCATCCCAATTTCAATAGTCTTTCAAACACAAAGCAAGTAAAATTTTTATGCAAGTTTGCCTCTTAGCGTCAGACTCAGAGACAGTGCGCACGAGATTTTCTGTATATAAGGCTTTTATTTGACCTAACCTGCCTAATTTACATTCCGGTAGAATTATCAAGAAATAATAGCTAACTTTCAGAGTTATCACAGAGAGAAAAATTAGAAATGGAAATATTAAGATAAAGGATTTATCGAAATAAAAAAATACATGTTGGTCGACTTGAATATCGCGTGCTTGTTCAACTGACCCATTCATATAGCTTTCTCGTTATCCCAAAATATTCCATAAGTATAAATTACATCAATTAATTAACACCCCCCCCCCCCCCCAAGTATAAGGGCCAAGCAATGTGTTTTTCTGTTTCAATTTTTAATATGAATGTTTTAAACTATAATAAAAAGCAATAATATTTGATATGATATAAATCATAATGTGTGCATAAATTAAAAGGTGGTAAAGTTTAGATTCATACGTTTAGAAATGAATGTAAAAAGTTATCAAATGTGAGATTCATGTATATTCTGGTATTGTGGTTTGTTAAAATCAGTATACAATGATCGGTCAAAATCCAATCATGATAAACTTCATTGCTTATAAACTGCATAACATTTTGGTATTTTAAAAAAATATACATATATCATATGGATGGGGTTGGTTGTTACATTCTGATTCACTGAAAAGTACTCAAACGCATTAGTTACGACATAATTCTAAACATTTTTTTTTCAATAAGTAAACATAAATATAAAATAGGAAATGGAATAAGGGAAAATTAATCAAATGTTTCAAGATTAACCATAAATAATTTTCATTAAACATAAAACCAATTGATTTGAACACGAGGTGAATATAAATTTCACAAGTTTGACAACTTACAAGTTTTTGAATTTAAAAAGACTGAAAAGAACGATATGTCAATGAAAAAATCAGACAAAACAATTTATTCCAGGATGCGGAATGTTTTCAATAAGCCAATAAAATCTTCAGAGGTGACAAGGCATACTTTTTTCCCGTATTAAAACATTGAAACTTGTAAATATGTCTGATAAAAGAAATGTGGTATTTTTAGATTAAAAAACACTCTTTAAAAACTCAAGTATTGAAAACGTAAACTATGACAAAACTTTTTTATACTGTGAATTGCATAGATATATATATTTAATGTCATAAGTAAGGGGGGGGGGCTGTCACGAACCATTAGTTTTTTGAAGATAATATATAGTTAACAGATAAACAGAGACAGCACTGCTTCACTGGGGTTAGCTTTTTTCCTTGCTCTTCCACTGCTTCTATCAGGAAAGTGAGTAAGTTCATACTACCACAAAAGGATTTTTTTCATTTAAATGTTGCTTATTTCCTGCAACTGTTGCAGTGATGTATCTGTGATGTAGAAGGATTTTTCCCTTGTCAATCATTTTGATTCCTCCCATTTCGATATATAAAGAAATAGTCTCAAATTTATTTTTATGGTTACGATGAACAATCTTAATTATTAATAAAATTTAAGGACATAAATTCAAAATTTTGAAAATATTATCTTTATTAGAAGTAGCTTCACGTTTTTTTTTACGATTTTAGTTATGAAAATTACGCACACGTTGTACGTATAAATATTCCGTCTTTGTCATCCATATTTTATACATTTTCCAGAAATATATGTATATAATCAAATGAAAGAGAAAGCTACTCAATAAAAACTGAAAAGAAAATTGTTGTTAAGGGACCTGCTTTCATATAGCCGTTGCCAGCTAATCGCTAGCAAACTGAAATATGACCATGAGGTAATTTTCTATACCTATAATATATAAATTTTCTCTCCTGGTCGATTATGTGAACACATAAGTATTTGCATAATTGGTTAAAAGTTGAAAACCTTCAATAATTTGCCCGTCTCAGAAATCAATTTTATGGTAAACTTTAAAAAAATAAGATTTTTGTGCATTTAGAATCCATTCATTACAAAAACTGAAAAGGAATCAAAATATCTTCATTCTTCATTTATTAACAAATATTCATTTTGAAATTGGTATGTTTGCAAAATTAACTCTGAGCATATCGAAGTTTTTTATCAGTTTTACGTAATCTCTTGTTAAGTAGGGGCACGAATTGCTTAATTAGTGGCCATCACAAAAACTAATTGATGCATCATGATTATGATGTACAATCCCAAAAATGTGTTTACTGTATTTTAAATCCTTTAAAAAAACGAAATTCAATGTCCCGCAAAAGATCTTTAATTTCTACTTTTCTTTCTTTCGTACCGACAGATTCGTCTCTATGAACAACTGAACTTAACAATATAAAATATACAGATCTACACTATGCTCCCTTCACTTATGGTAAAGCCTGTATCCTCAAAGAATGCAGGTTATTTCACACACTGGGTTTAATTTTACGTAACCACCATGTAAAGGAAAAGGGAACCAATGAAATCGAGTCCAAATTTACCGGGATTCGAATTTGATCTCAGAAATACCTTATTTTCTTACAGAAAATATATGAATCATGCAGCTAATAAAGTTACAAATAAAATAATGCTACAATAATATTATTCTTAAGTTAAATCATTAAAAAAAATCACATCGAATTGTATATATATCGTGATGACGTGAAATCATACATGGTGTGATACCAGACTAAAGTTAGCTCATTTTATTAGGATCCACCCCCCACCCCTAAAACCGTTTCTATTGCAGCCACTTCACCTTCAAATAGCTAGTTCATATACACCCTCTTTTCCTCCACATCATTCTCGCTTGGTTGTAATTGGACGGATAAAATATATTAACCACTATGTGACTTACATTATCAACCCCCTCCCCCCATATCCAAATAAACCGTACCAGATCGTCTTTCCAATAAATTTCTATCATACATTATTTAGAAAAATGAATGAGAAAATAGCATATCATGTAAAACAGTTTATCATTGATTGATTGATTTTTGCTAAACGCCGAGTCGGCAAGATTTCAGCCATTATCGGCGGCAATTTTTTATCTGTTGCATGCAAAATACATGTAGTTGTTAACCTTGATATAAAGGGAACTATTTAAGGTTCCATCCGACGGACTGTAATT
>NW_026932772.1:0-52061 GCF_032062105.1 Saccostrea cuccullata
TTAGTCAAATGACCAATTAATTACAATATTTACATTGATAATCTATTATAATATAAACAAGTAACGGGAGGTAACTCCTCCAACCATTTCACTACTACGTGAGAGTCGAAGTAGTTTTTTTTACATTTCATGTATCCTTATGTCAGAATGGTTTAATCAAACGCTCAGCTGCCTCCATAAACCCCTACTCGCGAAATGGCGGAGTTGACAGAGACAGTCGCCATTTTGGACCCGCTTCAGATTTTTGAATGCAAATATCTAGACTTTAGATTTATCAACATTCAAACAAATTAAATAGTAAGCATTATAAGGAGGGCTTCTATTATCATACCAAATAAAAATGAAAAATACTGAAAAACAAAAAAGTTAGAAAATACGATTTTTTTAAATTTGCATCTCGTAACGACCGGAAGTACTGACGACGCACGAAAAGGCGATTCTGCAATCCACAAAGTCATGATCTATCATCTCCAATAAGTCTCCAGTTCATATCCTTAGCCATTTTCGATAAAAGTGCGCGACAAAATCGCATTTTAAAATCAGGAAATTGTCCATAACTTGGCACCAGAAGCGAATTTTCCAAATTACTCTTCGGATGTAACAACTTCATATAACGACGCATATTTTGTGAAAGTTTCATGAAAAACCACTGAATAGTTTTCGAGAAATCGCCTGCACAAAATTTTGTCAAAAAAAATAATAATAATAATAATAATAAGAATAATAAGAAACAGTAGAATCACTATAAGGTCTTCCGTGAAGACGGAAGACCTTAATAATAAGAAACAGTAGAATCACTATAAGGTCTTCCGTGAAGACGGAAGACCTTAATAATAAGAAACAATAGAATCACTATAAGGTCTTCCGTGAAGACGGAAGACCTTAATAATAGAAAACAGAAGGAAAACAATAAGGTCTTCCGAAGGAAGTCGGAAGACCTTAATAATAAGAAACAGAGTAAAAACAATATGTTCCCCAACTTCGTTTGGGGAACATGATTATCCTCAGGTAGTGTAGATTCAAGTTCAAATTATGACCCCCGGGGGTAGGGTGGAGCTAAAATGGCCGATCAAGGTCTTACGTAGGAATATATAGGGACATCTTTTAAAATCATCTTCTCAAGTACTTCAAAGCCATGATTAGTAATATTTATATGGAATCATCCTCGTGAAGTGTAGATTCAAATTTGTTAAAAATATAAAGCCCAGGAATAGGGTGGGGCCACAATGGGAAGTTTTACATTATGATATATTAAAAAATCTTCTCAAGATTAGCAAAGCCATGATTATTGATACTAGTATTTATATGGAAGTGTAGAATTAAATACGTTCGAATCATAACCCCCGAGGGTAGGGTGGGGCCATAATGATGGATCAAAGTTTAACATGGAAAAATAAAGAGAAAAATCCCAAGAACAGAAAAGCTATGTTTAGTCATATTGGAATGTAAGCATCCTCATATATTGAAGATTTAAATTTGTTCAAATCATGGCCCTTTGGGGTAGGGCGGGAAATAATGGGGAATCAAATTCAATTATTACGAAATAATATGAAAGAACAAAATGTTTAAAATGAAATCTTTTTATCAAGAACAGTAAAGTCATATGCTGTATTGATATGAAGGCATTCTCAAATAGTATTGAGATTCAACCCCCCCCCCCCCTCCCTCAACCCACTTCAGTAAACTCTTAGTTCTGATCTGATATGTGCTTATTCCTAGCCGATGTGCTCAGGTGAGCGATGTAGCCCCTGGGCCTCTTGTTTAAATTTTGGTTGAGATTTTCATGTTTATAGGGAAACATAAATGCTAAGAAGTAAAGAAATGTAAAATAGATCCGTTATTTTTGGAAACTTTGATTATTTCTGTAATCTTAATGAGAATCCCGAGAAAAAGACCTGGGTTACAAATGTGTAGCAAAATTTTTTCTCATGCAATTGAAATAAAAAGATTTTTAATCTGATTTCTTTTTTAGATTGAATCTAACTCAATCATATGTGAACACTCTATCAGCACCATTGAATTCGTTCATGACTGTCCGCGATCATTGGAGGAATGGACGAAAGCATCGGACAAAAAACGGTGCTACAATGTTCCTCAGAACTGTACGTCTCCAGATCAGTTCCAGTATCACTGTCTTCTGGATCCAAGTAACCAAAGACTGTTTGAAATATGTGCTACAAAACGAATAATGACAGGTTTGAATTAAATTGATAAGAGTAAGCTTTACGAATAACAGTCTTTCAAATATAGAAGAATGAATTATCTGCGCAGTTAATGCTACACAAAGAAAACCTTACTTTAGGGGGAAATATGACATTAAAGAAAGATTAAATTGCCGAGATGTGACCATTTCTGACAAATACACTGTTTTTGTTAAAAAAAAAATAACGTGCATGGTAACAAATTTAGAAGTCGGAAAAATCTTTTAGCTTATGTGACAGAACGCTAAAGAGCAGAACATGTGACCGCCGTGACGTGATTCGCGCATGGGCAGGGCGGTTGCAGATGTGCGTTAAAATCGGAGAGGGTTACTTTGAACAATTTTCAACACTTAACATGCTGAAACACTATATCATTTCCTTTAATGGAAGTTATTCAATTAGTTCGCAAACTTTTTGATTACCCCTCGTGTATGCATAATTTGCGAAGATAAACATTGGAAGTGCAACAAACTTCATCAAAACTTACTATAACTCCTTTGTTTTAGCTGTTGGTAAAAAAAAAAGCTCACATTCGTGCATATTTACGACTTACGATATCCATTTTTTTTTTCTCAGACCCCATATATTTCGGTTATTCTCTAGATTAGTTTACATTACATTTTATCAAGGACCGCCATATTTTATATCATATGATTGCATCGATTGGACAAAAGTTTGGCAATCCATACGGCGGATTTGAAATAAAACACTTTTTACGATTGGTCTGCTGTATGTTGTTTAACGTCCCTCGCGAGAATTCTTCACTTGCGGTGAAGAGTTGCTAATTTTGACCAATACTGTGGGATTTTTTTCGTGCCAGCATCTACTGCGAAACTGGACCTCGGTTTTAATACGGTCTCATCCGAAGGACCGGTCTCCACGTCCCACAGTGGGATTCGAACCCGCGACATACGGATCAACTCCTTACACCGCAAATGTAGATCAGACGTTCTTACCACTGCGCCACATGGGCCACCATTTTATGGGAAATGCCTCAAAAAGTACGAAGAAAAACGAGCTGAAATCAGTGTCGATGTTTGCATGGAGAAGCATCGCAAACATCGTTTGATAAATTTAAGCAAATTTAAAATAATACAAGATTGACATCCTTTATATATGTATAACTATTTTGCTTCCGATGACTTTTTTCCTTTAAACAATAATGGATATTAAATTTATTTTACATTATTTAAATTATAACTTTTCATATTAAAGGCTTGTATAGCGAAATAACCCACCAGCATATTTTTCGTGTCTATTGAATGTCTGAAAAAATTATTTAGGCCAGTTCTGTCCAAAGTTCAATACCCATGGTTTCCGGCTAGAAAATAATTATGGACGTCCATGTGTGAATGGAACACCGTCATGTCCGCATCACTACAGATCCACAGAGGTCTATAAATGTGAGTATTCATAAGCTTTAGCTTAGTGATATACATTGATTGGTCAGCCTAGCTATAAGTATTGGCATGGTCCATGTGAAAAGGGGGTTTTCACTTGTTTTGTATATATATATATATATATATATATATATATATATATATATATATATATATATATATATATATATATATATATATATATATATATATATATATATATTAAAAAATAACAGAACGCCGATTAAAACTCTACCGGTTTCAATTGTATCATCAGGAGTTTTGACATATTGCTATAGATACAAACATTTCAAAGTATATTGTGACGTCATTTAACGTCAAAAATATAAGGGATACTATTGATTTTTTAAAATCACTACCTGACAATATTCCAACTGATTCAACGCTCATATCATTTGACGTGACCAGCTTATATTCGAACATCCCACATGAACTAGGACTAGAAGCCATTGAACATTGGATTGAAGAATTCCCAGAATTACTACAACTTCGTTTTTCAAAAACGTTTATCCTAGAAAGTTTAAAATTCATATTGGAAAATAACTTTATGAACTTCGATGGAACAACCTACAGACAAAAACTTGGAACAGCTATGGGAACCAAAGTTGCCCCCACATATGCCACACTTACGTTGGGATACCTCGAGGAAAAATTATACAAAACCGTGGAAGAAAATTTCGGTGTCGAGTGCAAACATTTTATTCGAAACTCCTGGAAACGATATTTGGATGATTGTTTTATAATCTGGACCAAATCTACCGATGAATTACGAAGTTTCTATGATATTTTAAACAACATGAACCCAAACTTAAAATTTACAATGGAGAGTGACGAAAACAAGTTACCATTTTTAGATGTTATGGTCATGAAAAAAGAAGGGAAAATCGTAACCGACGTATATTACAAGGCTACGGACACAAAACAATACCTTCTCTACGATTCCTGTCATCCCAAACACATCAAGAACAACATTCCATATAATTTAGCTAGGCGACTCTGTACCATAATATCGGACAACGATATTTTAAATGTCAGACTTAATGAGTTACGGGAATTATTAAAACAAAGGCATTATCCAACCTTACTAATTGAAAAAGGAATAGACAACGCCAAACTACATGACAGAAACAGCCTACTTCAGATACAAGAAAAACCCGCAAAAAATCTCATTCCCTACGTATCAACACACAATCCAAAAAATCAAGAATTTTTCCAAGTCATCAAATCCAACATGCCAATTTTAGAGAATGATCCAAGGATGAAAGACGTATTCAGTGAATTTCAGCTGATCAAAAGTAAAAGACAGAGCCCATCCTTAAAGAAGATTTTAACACGAGCCAAATTTAACAATACAGAGGAAACAGCTGGTGCTAAAAAATGTCAACATCCAAGATGTGGAACCTGTCCCTTTTTACAGGAAACCGAACAATTTATTTTTAAAAACGGAAGAAAATTCGTTATCCATTCTTCTTTTACCTGCGAAAGTTCAAATCTAATATATGTCATGACATGTTCAGGATGCGGCGAGAATTATATTGGCCAAACCGGGGACACCCTTAGACACCGTATGACAGTCCATCGTCAACAGATTCGCCAAACTGAATACCAGTGCACTGCCGTGAGCGGACATATCAGAACATGTGCTAAAAACATTTTTCCGAATTTTACAGTGCTTCCTATATACAAGTTCTATAACAAGACTTCCGAAAAGGAACGTGAAACCAAGGAAAAACATTTTATTTCATTGTTTAAACCAAAGCTAAACGCCCTGTCATAATAGACAATTTACAATTTTCCCGCATTATTTGTCTAACTGTTAACGTCGTAACATAATGACGTCATAATGAACTATACTAAAGCGCAACAGTTTTGACGTTAAATGACGTCACAATATACTTTGAAATGTTTGTATCTCTAGCAATATGTCAAAACTCCTGATGATACAATTGAAACCGGTAGAGTTTTAATCGGCGTTCTGTTATTTTTTAATATTTAAATACTTGTGTGGATTTTTTTTTTTTTTTTTTTATCAAACTTATGGATATATATATATATATATATATATATATATATATATATATATATATATATATATATAACTATTTTTATTAGATTTCTATCACTCATATATAGATATTGCTACGATGCATATCAACAAGCTGGTTCGACCGCGAAAACTTTAAAATTGTATGCATTTCTATAAACTGGTAAAGAAAATTGTCTCCGCGGTGAGGGGGGGGGGGGGTGGTTAAGAGATATTATATATCGAATCAATCAATAACAGAATTCCTTTGTATCTGTTTCCATTTTTATCTTCTAATTTCATTTTTTAGGTCACCTGAGTAACTCAGGTGACCTACTGCTATCCGTTTTAAATAAAGTAAGTACATAGTTACATGTATGATGAGCAAGAGTGCCTCTACCGAAACTGTGAATTTTATGGCCCCAGGGCCAGAGGTTCTGGTGTTAGGATGCGGGCTCTATTGATTATATAGTGAAAATGCATTTATTCTTTGAAAATCTTCTTCTCTGCCTCTGGGTATTAAATAAACTAAGTACATAGTTATGATGAGCAAGAGTGCCTCTTCCAAAATTGTGAATTTTATGGCCCCAGGATCAGGGGTTCCAGTGTTAGGGCGGGGTTCTATTGATTATATAGTGAAAATACATGTATTCTTTGAAAATCTTTTTCTCTGCTTCTGGGTATTAAATAAACTAACTAAGTACAAAGTTATGATGAGAAAGAGTGCCTCTTCCAAAATTGTGAATTTTATGGCCCCAGGGTCAGGGGTTCTGGTGTTAGGGCGGGGCTTTATTGATCATATATTGAAAATACATTAATTCTTTGAATATCTTTTCCTTTTCCTCCTGGGTTTTATGCCAATGATCCAAGTATATATATTTATGATGAAGAGAGGTGCATCTAGCAAAATGGTTATTTTTTATGCCCCCTGGGTCGGGGGGGGGGGGTACATAGTCTGAAATTTAATTAATGTTTTGAATTCTGGTCTTTGGTTATATCATCCATTTTATGATAAAATTTGCAAAATTTTGAAATGTGTGGCCCCAGGGTCAGTGGTTCCTTTGGGGTGAGGTGCAAAACTAGTTATAAAGTGGAAGTGCATTTTCTCTTTGTTACTCTGATCAACCTCTGGGTATTAAATAAATAGAGTTAAAGTTTATAATTATGATAAGCAATGGTGCCTCTTTCAAAATTGTGAATTGTGAATTTCATGGCTTCTGGTTTAAAACACAAACCAAATTTAAATGTTTGAAAGTTGTTACACAATACTCAGGTGACCTATAAGGCCCGTGGGCCTATTGGTTTTTTTGTTTTGTTTTTTTGTTTGTTTTTGTTTTTGTTTTTTTTTTTTTGTTTTTTTTTTGGATTCGGGTTTTCAATTTTCAGAAGAAAACATATCGATATCGATAGATTGTTAGAGTAATGGTTAAATGTTTATTGAAGATGCATCTTTGTTAGTCTGTTTATATTTTGATATAGATCAAAATTGTTACCCGCAAGCGCATATTAGGTAACCATTAAAAATAATCTAAATGTATTAACAGCAATATATTATTGTGTTCTGAATTTTGAAACCGTGAATGCTTAATCCCTTAACATGTAAGATAATGAAAATGAACTATTAAACAAAGAAATTATTTTGATAACGCATAAGTTATATTTGAAAAATTTATTAACTGCAGCATTTGTTTGTAATTAACATAGCTTAAAAAATAACTGCGTTTTGTTTTGTTTTTGTCATATTGTTATCACTCTGAAATACAGAATAATAAAATCTATCACTACAACTCCTTAGACAAAAAATGAAATTGATATCGTTATCTTGATTGGAAATAATTGTATAAATGTGTATTAGTTAACCAAAGACGAAAAGCTATTTTACAATTTGACTGAATACAGCACTAGTTAAACTAATGGATGTAAATTTGTGTTTCGTAGTTTAAGTCACTTGATTAAAAATGCCTGAAAATTTTCACTTTTAAAATAACTAGTAAACTATAATATCAAAAGATCTTTGACATGCTTATTCCTGAAAAATTTTCTTTCCTATAGGTACTGTCTTTTGTGAAACTGAATTGATTTTTTTCTAAATGTTTAGGAATTTTTTTGTCAAGTTTCATATTTCTGATGATTTTTTTTATTTAAAAAACCTTATTAAAATTCCCTACCTTGATGCTTATGGGTTAATTGAGAGTGACACTTGAACAATTTACAATTCAAAAAATATTTATACAAATTTACATATTTGTTATTTTTAGCAATTTGGATTCACATGGTATCACCACAATGAATATACTAGGAGGCAATAGTTCTAAGAGAACAAAGGGAATACATGACGAGTAAGTTCATAAGTCATAAAGCGTAAGGGTTGATTAGTGGTGGGGCTTTTGTACTTGGATTTCATTAATTTTGTTTACTTATTCCCTTGGAGACCAAAATTTATGAACCAATGGTCTTGGAGAATGGCCTACTTTAAAAAATATTGGCCAGAATTAACAATTGAGGGAAAGCTTTTCTTGGCGTACCCGCATTTATGATCTGTTAAGTTTGACTTTGAAATTTAACTTAGTTTTGAAAAACCTTGGAACTGTTTGTGATAAGGATTTTGTATTTCACATGCATGTGGTTAGCTTGTGACAAGAACTCTTCTCGTTTACCAACATTTCCGAGCTCATGACCTTTATATTAAAATTTTTACGTACCTTAAAAATACCGTGATAATGTATTAAAAATTTATGCAGGGCTTTCATATATCACATGTATATTCATTGACACAGGATCTATTTTTAGATTACTGGAATTTCATTTTAAACTTCTCGATCTTGGCCCTTGGAGCCAGTTTGTAAGATCGGAATTTTAACCTTAGCTAGCCATGGTCTGTGATAGAAGGCATCATCTTTTTGCAAACACATTCAGTGATTTAAATCTTTTTTTCATTTCCAGATCGAACCTTCCATTTCCAGTTTATGCAATAATTATAATATCCTGTATGTGTGTAGCAGTAATAGTCATCATTCTTACTATTGTGATTAAATGCCTTATAAAGAGAAGTAAAGGTTAGAAAATGATTGAATCATATTTAAAAATTGTTTTATTGTTTGTTTTAACTTTACATTGAAAAAGAAAATAATTGAATAATTTTAGGTACACCATGGAACATCCATGAACAAGAAGCGTTAAAAGCCAATGATTCCGCACTTGCAATTGGAAAAAATGAAAAGAAAAAAGCCTTATACAATGTATGAGAAAAGCATTATGGTGCTGATAAAAAAGCCATCTTGAAAATAATAAGGTTCTTATTGACTTCATTACTACGAGTTCTTTTTTTAAAAGACAATTTGAATGCCTTAAGATGTATTATTACATGTATATAGAACATAAGTTTTTAAGTTCAATTCCAAAAGACCCATGACTTTTCGCGTAAAAGTACCGAGCATTACATGTGAGTGAATACCAATTACCATGAACATTTACTTTAATTGACACATGTTTGTCATGATCCGAGATTCAATCTAATCCTAACTACATGTATCTGTCCACTACTTAGCAAGCGCTCTACCAAAACAATAACTTACATGTATGTAATAAAATTTTGTAAACTATTAAGATAACTCGATAGGAAAAAAACTCTATTCGATTATACTGAATACTTTGTAAAAATTTGATTTACTGAATTGATCAGTATTACACTATAGTGACAATTTGTAAACTTTGATTTGATTTATTCTTATTGTGATCACAATGACCTTTGGTAATAGATTTGATGTACTCTAGTTCAAATGTACTTTATGTGGCTGTCGTCCGCTTAGTGCAGTGGTTAGAGCGATTGCTCTAGTCGTGGATATACAAGTTATTCTTATGTAACGGGTTCGAATTCCACATCGCAGTAGGTGCTAGCAAGAAATAGAACCCTCACTGCAACAATGTAAATACATGTATATCTAAATTTTAAGTCCTCTTCAAAAATCTAACTGCAAATGTTGTCATACCTCTTATTATGAATGAACAAGAGACCTTTATCACAGTTTGATTTATCATGTACAGAACTCTAATAAAACAAAAATCAATTGCTCTTCCATTTGTTGTTTCAAAATTGTTTTAAAAAATTTGAGCGATGCCTATTAGTTTATTACTGTGAAATAGCATATTTTCGTGGGGTCAAATTTTCGAGGTGTGAGGAAATTGTACTGATTTATGAGGATTTGAATTCATTGTTAGGAAATGTTTTGTTGTAATGTACATGAAATTTTAATCTAGTGGTGGTCATAATTTTGTGGGTCTCTCCATACCTATAAAACAACGAAAATCAAACCCCACGAAACTTGATTTCACAGAATTTATATTGCCATTATCAAAAATTGAAGAATATTAGGTTTTAGAGCAAATGAAAGATGGAAATTTAGGTACAGTATGAATATATGTATAAAGTGCTTGGAGTCTTTATGCTGTTATAATGTTAGACTGGTTCCCATCCACACCAGAGTCCCTAGACGTTACGTAGGGTGTTGGTAATATAATGTCTGACTCGTCAAATTCCACAAAGAAACTGGCGCTTTTCAAGGTGTTATATTTACTAAAAATTAAAAATGAAATTATTTATATTATCCCAGGTAAGCGTAAAGGGCGGCCTACTACTTATCTTATATTTATCTGTTAATTAATATATCCCTGTGACATTGAACATTTGCATGCGACATTACAGGATTTTCTTCAATACATATACATTACTACATGTATAAGCAAACTACTCCTAGTCCTCTGCGTCTCCGTGCACAGTTTGGTACAAACCAACTCTGCGGAAGTTTGATGTTTTTAAAGTAGCTTTTAAAGTATAAATTTATCTTTACCATAGACATATATAGTTTTACTTTAATAAAAATGCAACAGATATGTGGGGCTCTTCGCTCGCTCTCAGAGGATGTTACCCCCCCCCCTCCCAACTCCCTCTAGATCCGCCACTACATTTCTCCTTTGTGAGATGTGGCGGGAAAAGGCTTGGCATACTGTAAAACGCGCATTATCCTTGTCTGTTGGAGCAAAATCTCGTAATATTCTGTCTGGTAATAAATTGTTATTTAATCATTTGGAAATTGTCTTTATGCATATATATACACAGCATTTTAAAATATATTCAACATATCCTGGTTAGATAGAGAAAGTAAAATTGTTTATACTTGTATATTGTATAACGCGGTCTTTGCTTTAGACCATGCCCAATACGTATATCAGAGTTTGTCAATCAGGATTGGATGAAACATTTACCGCCTCTAGCTATTTACAAAATTTTAATTTTATGATTATTGTGCGTATGAACTATTTTGTAAAACATTTAAACACTCTGTTTTAATATTCAATTATATGAATATTAAAATCTTTTATTTATTTATTTAATAAATTGTTTTAACTCCGCTGAAACGCACGACGACTTCAAACTTTCATATCGTATAACCGACCGCCTCCTGGCGGCCGATAATAAGGAATGTACACAGCATATCCTAGTAAGTTTAGTATCGTCTGAATTTATCTGGTTTGATTTTCATTCGAATGTTTTTTGTTACTATGTCTGAACCTAACATGTTTTGATAAGCATCTGCTACATCAGATAAATCGTTGGTCGTTATTAAATTGTTCCTGGTGTTAAATTTATCACGTAGAAGCAAACCAAAATACACCATGTAAAGTACTGCACAAGTCGTACCAAGCGTTGTAACTGAAATTCTAAGTTTCCTGTTCAATTCATTACTGCTTTATTTCCTCGTCTGGTATGATTCTGTAACGTTTGGCGTTATAGAATCCTTGTCTGTACTCTGTGTAGTCACTGTAGTCATTTCCCACTGTGACTGACTCACAGTGAAAAGATAAGAATTTTTTTCTTGAAGATAAAAAATAAAAATATTAGTAAGTAAAAATATACCATAAAAATGTGATTTATTTTATTGACATGTTCTTACTTCGTATTTCTTTACCTGATTCTGGACAGCCTGTTCTGTGGTCACATGTTCCATTACTGCAATTCTCACACAGCCTGCTGCATAAGTAGTCGTAATAAGGATATTCACACATAAAGGAACAATTCTGTCCAACAAAGCCAGGGTTACATTCTGAAGATTAAGTGTCACATAGTATAGTACAGTCATAATATGTTACATTCTGAAGATTAAATGTCTTATATTATGGTGCAGTCATAGTAGGTTGATATGATATCTGTTTTAGATGAGCAAATGCAACATTATGTAATGTGCTTGAAAAATATAAATTAGTGCTTAAAAGCTCTTTTAACTGAAACATGATCCTGAAACTAAAACATGGAACTTTGCACGTTCTAGTATAATAGTATGATAAGCCTTTTATTGAGTAAGCTTTGACCAGTTCATGTGTTTTAAAAGCGGAATGAATTGAAACTGAACTGTTGAAACAAAAGCTCTCGTGTGTTTGATTCTTACTGGTACATCTTCTGAGAGTTGTATTCCAAGCACTGTCATCCGTACAGGTCACGTTTACACTGTTGAAAAACACAAACAAAGTCACTCACATATCTTTTTAAGATTCTTACACAAGAATATGAAATTGATATCGGTTTTACATACCTATGTTCAATTGTTTTTCCTGGTTCATTTCCTAGAACTCTGTACAGAAGTAAGATTATAAGCGTTGCACCCAACTGCGTTATATTAGTTGTAGAAGGATGAACTTGACATGCTAATGAATCAATAAATAGTCTTATTATATCAAAACTAGGAAGTAGAATGCTAATTCAAAAATAGGAAAAGGTTTTTAAAAAATATCAGATTAAAAAAATAAAAATAATGTTTCTTCGATATTTAAGAGTATTTACCTTAATAGGAATGAACTTTTTTCTCAACCATTGTCTCTTTTATTTACAAAAAAGTAAGCTGTAAATCACGGCTGATTTCCCATTCAAGTCAACAATTGTTTTAACGTGTGTAATTGAATATTTATTTAATAATTTACCAACTGTAACAACAGCTTTTCAGAAAGTATCCGAAATCTTTAGAAAAACTCATCGGGAAAACACTGCTTGCAAATTACCGTTACAATGTAGCGTGATAGGTACTTTAGTCGTGTAGACCTGTGCGTATCTTAAGATCAGGGCCCAGGATCATGAAGTATCTTACGTCAAAATATATATTTTGTATTTATATTGCTTAACAAAAGTGTTGTAATCTGCAAAATAAGAGATTAGTTCAGTAATTAACAAACATTTTATAGGGCGATTAAAATTTTGAAAAAAAAGTATGTTACTGATCCTGAGACCAAATATTTAAAATATAGAAATAAGTGACTGTTTATAAATTTGCACGTTGTTGCGATAATATACTAGTAATTAGGAACTCTTTTAAAACATATTACATTTCAATTGCCCTGTACAAATTTTGATTTTTCCCCACAATACTTTACATTCCATCATACAATAAAAATCATACATGTCACTTTCAAATGCTTAGAATCATTCGATTTGAATCATCGAAATAATTTATTTTCACTACAAAGTAAAATCCTCAAAATACAATTCACATTGCTCTATGACTTTGCGCCTTAACAAAACCTAACTTGAATATTTACGCTTCGGGCGTTAAAGGGGCCTAGACACAGTTTCAAATGATTTTTTAAAACCAATTTTAATGTTTACAATTCGTACATAAGGCATCATCTATTGATTAGCATAAATTTGAACATCATTTTTTGATTAACATTCAAGATACAGAACTTAAAGTTTTTCATAGTGTTAACAAGGCTCGTCCCTCTGGCTGCGGGAAGGACATATATGTCCTTTTACCGCTGGCTGCGAGAGGGATATATATGTCCCTGGCGACGTCATAAAGTTTGAGACGTCTTTTCACTTTCTTAATTGAATATTTATATATTATAATATTATTTAAATTTGACTGCAGTTTTTGCTGAAATAAAAGCTTAAGAATTTCGAAACAACTACCTATTACTGAAAGTTATAAAAGTTAAAAAAATTATTTTATAAAAATTCATGCATTTTTAATTTTTTTATGCATTGATATCAAAGTTTAAAATGCGCAAACAAAACACTGTAAAAAATAAGTAGTTAAAGTCACTGAGAAAACTAGTAAATTTTACTGTCCATATAATCACTATACCTTAAAAGTAGTTTTACTAGGTACATGTATTGGGTATATTTACTAGTAAGATAACATTAGTGAATCTTGAATTTATAAGCAACTTTCACTAGGCCGGTATCTAAGTATCAATACGGCTCAAGCTCCACAACTCACTTTCTTCACTGAAAGCTTTCAATTCACGACGAAGGATTTACGATGTTCACTAGTTAAATTCACTAGGTTTTCCTTTTAGTGAATACCTTTTCGCAATTCAGTTCTAACATAAATACCAGTAATACATGTATCTGTAAACCTAAATTAAGGATAATAGTCAATTTTGTTGAGGGAAAAATCATAATTGTATATGATAAAAAATATTATATCAAAATTTTCAAAAGAGTACTAAATGAAAATACTAAGAATTCCTTCTGTCCTTTTGGGGGTAAAAGCACGTTACAGTGTATAATTTAGAAATATTTCAAAAAAGGAAAACAATTTTCAATTTTCATTCATTTACACAGTTTTTCCAAGATTTAAAAATGATTGCTTCTAAAAATTATCTTGATTTTTAGTTTAAATAGGAAACTGACAGTGGTAATGATGTTCATCTGCCTTCGGGGCAATTTTGTAGAAGTAGCTAGGACATGCGAATCTCAGTCGCACTCTAGCAAACCATTCTCTCAATCGACCCAGAACTCTGTACGTGTTAAACCCAACTTTTATCAAATAATCCCACTCAAATCTTCGAAAAATTAATAGATAAGCTGTACCTGATCAATTTTAAAGCTTTATAGACTTTCTTAGAAGATGAAACAAGTCGCTTTGCAGAGCTGAGCAGGTTCTATTTTTGTAACATGACCCCAGACTCAATTCAAGTAGCGTTTCTCCCATTGCAATGACTCCATCATCCATGCGATACCCCTCGGCATGTCCAAACGCACAAGTCTATTAGATTTTATTTATAGATCTTATTCTACATTTCTATTTTGTCTAGCTAAAAAAAATCTTAAATATCGGAGTGAGCAACGCACTCTATATGCGTTCGTTTTAGAAGATCCTGAAAAGGGAAACAATGTTGCTCCCCTGTTTTTTCTGAGTATAAATTGTATTTTTGCTTTAGTAAATTGTCCTGTCTATGCGGCTGCAGGTTGCTCCCCCCCACCCCTCTTTGTTGTCGTAAGATCAATGTAAATTTCAAGACATTGACATTTTTTTGCTAACTTTTCAGACCTAAAAACCGTCATTTTACCGTGATGTATACTTCTGAAGTCATTGCTATATCGCGAACACAACCATACAAAGTTTTTATGTATTGTCAATACCTATGCTCCATTTAATCCACCGGTAGTCAATGTTTCATTGTAAAAATAATTTAATATAGACCTGACAACTATGTAAAATAAATGAATTTGTAATCCATGCCCCCCCCTCCCTCCGTTGTCAGTAAAGCGATTAATCTTAATGATATTTCAGATGTACTAATCCATTAAAAAAATGCTTCACTGCACCCAGGTGCAATTAGGTATAATATGATATGATTTGTAAATACGACCCCGGGGTTGGGATGAGGGGATGGGTTAATCGGTGTATGGTTATTGTTCGCCCTCCTGTGTCCTTAATATGGACGTTTATTATTTCGACTTTTTCCAATTTTAGATAAACCCTGAACACACGATTTGAACATCGTGTAAACAAACATGCACGATCTTGTGATATATTCTGTAACATATCAATATACTTCAGGGAACTGTCTTCTGCAACAATAACACGGTTTAATATAAGTTTTAAACTGGATCTTTATCCAATGCGTATTTTTTCTGTTATGCCTGCTTGAAATTGTCGGAAAAAAACGTGATCAAAACATTTATTAGACTCCATATTAGAAACAATACGATATTTTGCAGGAAGAATAAAAATGCGCTTGTCAATGAATTCTCTTTCAAAGTCACTACGAATAGCATTTTTCTACTTTTTTAAAATATATTCCATTCATTAGGGCCCCGCAAGGATTTGCGGGTGATAATCATGTCCGTCTGAAGATTCCACAAATTTTCTGTTTTTTTTTTTCTAATAATATTTTTTATGGTTGTCCAATTAAGTTCAAATTTGGTATGGTTGTTTAGTAAGTAGAAAGACATATTTTGGTGCTTAGTTTGGTTCTCTATGTTTTCTGGTTTGGAGCTGGGGTGGTGGGGTAGATTGTTAAATATGCATAAGAATGAATGGGCAAAGAGAGATAACTGCTGAGAATGTTCCTATTTTAAACTATGAAAGCTTGTGAAAGAAACCCTTGGGATTAATAAACCTTCCACTTGAAGAAAATCCTAAGCGTTATCTTTATCTGTCACATTGAGATTAATCACTGTACCACCTCTGTTTGAAGTTAAGGTCAATTTTGAATCCATGTGGATTTAAATATTGTTCATACTTTATTTTGGTAAAATACCACACACAATGAGTTATGATTTTATTGAATTCTAAAAAACAAGATACATATATTAAGATATCATTTATTATAATTATTAATTTTTTATTTATTTATTTATTTTTTTGCTTCCTTTATGCTGTTGATTTTAACAGGTAATCAAATAATAACCCTATTCTGTCTATTACTGAAAAAAGTTCTTATTGTAAGTTTTAAAGAAAAGGATGAAAGAGCAGTACAATTAAACCCCTGGGATAAATTATCTTGCTTGCTGCAGAAAATTTAGAGGCTTATTTTTATCTGCCACATGGAAATTAATGAACACCTTTGTTTGTAACGGATGTCTGTTTTGAAGTTGAGGTCAACCCTGGATGATATTTGCATTCACTGAAGGCTTGCATTTTATAAAACACCTGCGTACTAAATCTTTTTAAAATACACATTTAATTGAGTTATTATAAGACATGAAATTTTTCCTGTTTTATGTAAATACAAGGTCACTGCAGGTTTTTGGAAATTCGGGAATTATCATGAAATTTAAAAAATACAGTTGTTGTTTTATTTCGTAAGCTACACCCTTATATTTCTACCCCTTAGCGGGGCCCTTGCTGACTGGTCAGTTTTCTAGTTATGATTATATCGAAGATTACATAGTCTTCTCAAATCTTCAGATATTAAATTAAGTTATGAATTATCATAATCCTGTCAATTTCTCTGATAACATAGAACAGTACTTGTGTGTTTTCTACATCATCTTTCATACTCAACTGAAAATTAATTTTTATTTAAAAAAATCAAAATGAAAAGATGTAGAAAATGAAGGCCCTTAGGTCAATGATTAGCCGGGTCGACTTGTCCGAAAAAAATAAACCCCAGAAAAGTAAGGCAATCCTCATTAAATATTGACTGTTGAATTTTGCTTACAATAAACTGAAAATACTTGTACTTTTTTCTAATTCATGTAAAAAAGACAAATGGATTAATTGTTTCTGATGGTCTACATATTTTACAGCTAAAGATTTTTTATTAAAATAAAGTTTTCCCTATTTCACCAAAGATGTTTTGTTTGAAAACGTCTTTTAGCCAATGTCTATATGCAAACTTATAATTAACTTATAAGCACGGGGCTTTGTACCAGTATGAGTTAGGTATTTTTTTCTTCCAATTTTGCCAAACTAAATCTTTTACCGGAAAGTAAATTTTCCTTAAATATCGACATTAAATAAGCAACTTGTTGGTAAATCTTCTTCATAATTCTTGGATTAATTATCGGCAATCAGGTGTTGAATCATTTCAAGTTAACATTTAATGTCTACTAGAATAAATGAAATTTTTGAACAAGTTTTAAAAGAATTTATAGAATTATTTTCGGTACATTTTAATTTGAATTCATTGGTCAAAATTGTAATGTTAGGAAATTTTTCTTTAAAAATAAAAACAATTTTTTTTTTTGGATAATTTAATTTTGGTTTTTATTAAATTTCAAAAGAATGCGATAAATCTGTGCGTCGAGAGACGGAATCAAATATTTGAATTTTTATTATTTTTTTTTCAGACCGCACAACGTCAGAAATTGCAATGCATATGCAGATGGAGAATACATGTAAATCAAGAATATAAAATAATATTATTGGTCTGTACTTTTTTCATTTTTATTTAATTATACTTACAATTACTTTTAAAAGGTTTAGAAATAATGATACTCATTGTATATCAAACTGTTTTTAATTTGTGTCTGATTTTTATGCATATTCATTTCTCGCAATAGTTTATCAGTTTTATTTGATTGGATTAACATAAAACAATTAATCGAAAAATCGAAAAATATCTTAATATAATAATTGGAATTTATACAAATTGTATAAATAAAAAATTCTTCATAGTTTTGTTGATATATCGCATATGAGTTAACTCCCCTGTACACATTCCTGTAAAAGACGCGCCTTTAGCGTTAACCCGAAATATTGAAAAGCCCGCAAAATAATGTCAAAGGAATTGTGACGTCGTTTTAATCTCGCAGTGACGTTATAATTTCTGTACACTGATGTGGCAGCCAGAGGGTTAAAATTGCATTTTTATGCCCGACCAATCGAAGATTCGGGAGGGGGGTGTTATAGTTTTTGCCGTGTCCGTCCGTCTGTCTGTGTGTTTGTCTGTTAACATGTATTCTGTTTGTCTGTTTGTTCGCAAAAACTTTTACCTTGTCCATAACTTTGAGTGACTGGATCTATCATATTTCACAGGTGTATTCCTTGTGACAAGACCTTCCTGTGGGTACCACAAACTTTGACTTCTTGATCATGGACTTTGACCCGAGTTTACAAAAATTTCCAAACTTTAACCTTAGTCATAACTTTTGAACAGTTGTTACAAGAGCTTTTATATTTCAAAGATTTATTTCTTGTAACAATTCATTCTTATTTATACCAACAGTTTTGAACTTTTCATCTTTACCTTTGAGTTTGACTTGCATTTGAGAAATTTAAACACTCGCCTTTTAAAGTTGCCGTACTGGAGCATCTGTGTTTCACAAACTCACCTTGTCTTTTTCAGAAACCATGGTCAGATTTAGTTTTATATTCATACAACAGTCATCCTGGGCTTTACTTTTCTTTATTTTTGCACCAGTAAGTTTATATCTGATATATATGATTGTAAAGTTTCATTTTTCCCAATACATGCAACGAGAACAAGGAGTCACAAATTATTAAAAGCATTTAGTTCGCAAAGGTTACAGAAACTATTGATTTTGAGTTTTTAGCTCACATGAGCCGAAGGCTCAAGTGAGCTTTTCTGATCAAAATTTGTCCGTCGTCTGTCGTCGTTGTCGTTGGCGTTGTCGTTGTAAACTTTTTACATTTTCATCTTCTTCTCAAGAACTGCTGGACCAATTTCAACAAAACTTGCCACAAGGTATCCTTTGGTGAAGGGAATTCAAGTTTCTTCAAATGAAGGGCCACGCCCTCTTCCAAGGGGAGATAATTATGATTTTTGTAAAATTAATGGCATTTTAAAAAAATCTTTTCAAGAATCACTGGGTCGGGAAAGATGAAACTCATGTGAAATCATCCTCAGGTAGCGTATATTCAAATTTGTTCAAATCATAACCCCTGGGGGTAGAGTGGGGCCACAATGACCGATCAAAGTTTTACATAGGAATATAAAGGAAAAAACCTTTAAAAATCTTCTTCTCAAGAACCATTGAGACAGGAAAGATGAATCTCGTGTGAAATCATCATCAGGGAGTGTAAATTCAAGTTTGTTCTAAGCATGACCCCAGGGGTAGGGTTGGGCCACAATGGCCGATCAAATTTTACATAGGAATATATAGGAAATATCTTCTTCTCAAGAACCATTAAGACAGGAAAGTTGAAACTCATGTGAAATCATCCTCAGGTAGTGTGGATTCAAGTTCAAATCGTGACCCCCCGGGGGGGGGGGGGGTAGGGTGGAGCAAAAATGGCCGATCAAGGTTTTATGTAAGAATATATAGGGACATCTTTTAAAATCTTCTCAAGTACTTCAAAGCCTTGATTAGTGATATTTATATGGAATCATCCTCATGAAGTGTAGGTTCAAGTTTGTTAAATATATAAAGCCCAGGGATAGGGTGGGGCCACAATGGGGGATCCAAGATTTACATTATAATATATTAAAAAATCTTCTAAAGATTAGCAAAACCATGATTATTGATACTAGTATTTATATGGAAGCATTCTCAAGAAGTGTAGAATTAAATTTGTTCGAATCATAACCCGAGGGAAGGGTGGGGCCACAATGATGGATCAAGGTTTAACATGAAGAAATAAAGAGAAAAATCCCAAGAACAGAAAAGCTATTATTAGTCATATTGGAATGTAAGCATATGCATCCTCATATATTGAAGATTTAAATTTGTTTAAATCATGGCCCTTTGGGGTAGGGAGGGAAAAAATGGGGAATCAAATTCAATTTAATAACGAAATAATATGTAGGAACAAAATGTTCAAAATGAACCAAAGAACAGCAAAGTCATATGCTGTATTGATATGAGGGTATTCTCAAATAGAAAAGATTCACCCCCCCCCCCCACCTCAGTAAACTTTTAGTTCTGATCTGATATGGGCTTATTCTCAGCCGATGAACTTATGTAAGCGATGTGGCCCCAGGGCCTCTTGTTTAAATTTTGGTTGAGATTTTCATGTTTATAGGGAAACATAAATGCTAAGAAGTAAAGAAATGTAAAATAGATCCGTTATTTTTTGGAAACTTTAATTATTTCTGTAATCTTAATGAGAATCCCGAGAAAAAGACCCGGGTTACAAATGTGTAGCAAAATTTTCTTCATGCAATTCTTTTCAGATTTTTAATCTGATTTCTTTTTTTAGATTGAATCTAACCATATGTGAACACTCTATCAGCACCATTGTATTCATTAATGACTGTCCGCGATCATTGGAGGAATGGACGAAAGCATCGGACAAAAAACGGTGCTACAACATCCCTCAGAACTGTACGTCTCCAGATCAGTTCCAGTATCACTGTCTTCTGGATCCAAGTAACCAAAGACTGTTTGAAATATGTGCTACAAAACGAGTAATGACAGGTTTGATTTAAATTGATAGAAGTAAGCTTTACGAATAACAGTCTTTCAAATATAGAAGAATGAATTATCTGCTTTACGCAGCGCAGTTAATGCTACAAAAAGAAAACCTTACTTTAGCGGGAAATATGACATAAAAGGAAGATTTTTTCTCATGATATACGTGCACATAGCTTTAGACAGCAGTAGAAGGTGCGCTAGTATTTTTTAACCCCTAAATAATATCAAAAAGTTTTTAATGTACATGCAAACATCAAAATGTTTGCACATTATACGAATTTTCAAAGCAACTATTAATCTTCTAAAACAACTCCAATATTAAATGTGAGCATGGAGCAATGTCTTGGGAATGTAATCTTTCAATGTCGGGCTTATAAAGTGATAAAGAAGCTTTACGGTTTTTCCGGTGACGAAGTGAATATTATGCAGTAAACATACAAAAACCACGTGTCGCCATTGAATCGTTAATACGTAGTAGAGTGTCATGCTTTGTGACTCATTCAAATGATTGGCGAACGAGTATGACGAAGATATCGTCACGTGTTGAAAATAGCATTCCATATATAGTAGTGGTCTCGACCTGTTGAATGTCTGAAAAAATAATTTAGGCCAGTTCTGTCCAAAGTTCAATTTCCATGTTCTTCGACTCGAAAATAATTATGGACGTTCATGTGTGAATGGAACACCGTCATGCCCGAATCACTACAGATCCACGAACGTCTACAAATGTGAGTATTGGTAAGCTTTAGCTTAATGATGTACATTGATTGGTGAGCCTAGCTTTAAAGGTACTTGGACACAGATTTGAAGTTAATATTTTCTCTATAATATTACGACTTATATATTTTAATAGCATTTCACACAAAAATTAATTAAAAATCTTATCTCATTTAAAAGTAATTAAAACTTTTTGGTGGGTTTCATTGACACATCCTTGTACTTTCACAAATTTTGATTTTATTCTCGATACTTAGGAAAAGTGGCAATCTTGTTGTGTATAAATGAAAAATATTAATACTATAATCCAGAAAATTCAGAGTAGACATGTTCGAAAGCAAAACAAACACACAATATATTGTCAGTCCGTGCAGTTGTGGTGAGCAGACTTTGACGATTGAACGCACCCAGTAAATCTTAAACATCAACAATAACAGAGCTCGAGTCCTATTTACAAAAATTGTGTGCATAACACGAGTGTGATCGATTTGCTAAACTCTGTACACAACACTTAGCTCGGAATGACGATACTTGTGAAGGAGTTTTGCTTTCTAACATTTCTACTCTGAATAAAATTATTTTTCTGGATTAAAGTTTTTAATCAATAAACAAGAGTGACACTTTTCCTAAAGATTAAGAATAAAGTTAAAATTTGTGAAAGTGCAAGGATGTGTCAATCAAACCCGCCAAAAAATTTGAAGTTTTAATAACTTTTAAATGAAATAAGATTTTTAATTAATATTTGTGTGAAATGCAATAATTAAAATATACAAGTCGTGATATTATACAGAAAATATTAACTTCAAATCTGTGTCCAAGTACCTTTAAGAATTGGCAAGGTCCATTTGAAAGGGGGTTTTCACATGTTTTGTTACATTTACATTAATTATTTTTATTAGAATTCTATCACTCATATGATATATATTGCTACAATGCATATCAACAAGCTTGTTCGGTCTGGAAAATTTAAAATTGAATACATTTTTATAAACTGATAAAGAAAACTGTCCCCTGGGGTGGGGGTGGTGTAGAAATATTATATATCGGGCTAACCAACGAACAGAATTCCTTTGTATCCGTTTCCATTTTTACTTCTAATTTCAGAGTCTTTTTTTTATTGGGGTCTTCAATTTTCAGAAAAAAACATATCGATTTGGTAGATTGTTAGAGTAATGTTTAAATGTTTATTGAAGATACATGTATCTTTGTTATTCTGTCTATATTTTGATATAGATAAAATTGTTACCCGGAAGCGCATATGAGGTAACCATTAAGAACAATCTAGAAGTGTTAACAGCAATATATGTTTGTGTTCTGAATATTGAAACCTAAATGCTTAATCCCTTGACATGTAAGATGATGAAAATAAACTATAAACCAAAGAAATTATTTTGATAACGCATAAGTAATATTTGAAAAAAAATTATCAATCAAAGAGTTTGTTTGTAATTAACATGGTTTGAAAAATTATTGTGCGTTTTGTTTTGTTTCTGTTTTTCAATCATATTGTTATCACTTTGAAATACAGAATAATAAAATTTGTCACTATTTCTTAGACAAAAAATAAAATGAAATCGTTATCTTAATTGGAAATAATTTTATAAATGTGTATTAATTAACCAAAATGGAATATCTATTTTACAATTTTACTGAATACAGCACTAGTTAAACTAATGCATGTAAGTTTGTATTTTGTAGTTTAAGCCATTTGATTAAAATTGCATACATGTAATACAAAATGCAAATCTGAAAAGTCCAGTTTTAAAATAATACCGCATATTTGAGTTCATCTCACAATATGCGTCGTTATCAAAGCTCTATATCCTGTAATTATATGTCATCATTCACCTCCTTTTTGTGAAAAAATCGAATAAATGAGATAAGCCGGAATTTATTTATCCATCCATGCAGTGTCAGTACGTAGTCACTAGGTTTACGGGTTATCTCCCCTTTTCTATGCATCAATGAAAGTGAAAGGTGGGTGATGAAAGTATCCGATTTATTTTTCTGTATTATGAAATATTTTATCATAATTTCCAGTTTTTAAAGTTAAGTTTCAGTCAAAGAATTAACATGGATTATCTTATCAACATTGATATTGCTCGATGGCAAATATTTCATTGGATTTAAACAGATGGATTTGCCTCCCGTCCATACTTTAAACACTGGCACATGGTACAAGATATACAAGTATGGTAATAATAGCCAACTTCATCAGTATATTTTGAATGAAGAAAAGCGTACTTAGTGAAATATTATTTAAATAAAATGAGCTAATCTAAAAATAGGTTTGAACTTCAACTTTATTCGGTCCATGTTATTCAAGGTCATTAGTCAAACATCCGTACACATGGTAGCCTATATTTAGATACTTACATGTAGGTCCCTTGGCCTATCTTTAGGGGGTTTAGAAATGGGAATATACATAGTTATAATTCTTACAATATGAGTATGGTTTTGTAACTTTGGGCTTGCTGTATTTATCAGTTTATTCAAAATATTTTGTGACATTTAAAAAAAAAAAAAAAAAAAAAAAACCTTTTCCTTGAAACAGTGAATAAATAGAAAACATACAGATTGAGAGTTAATTAAACTTTGATAAAGCTATTGTATCATGTCTTTAGAAATGTTATTTACCCTGATTCACATAGGAACAGAACTCTAATTAAAGGATATAAATTTTCAATCAAGGCCATTCAACTTTAACAATGGTCCAAAGAGAGGCATGAAAGGTATGGAATTGCAACAAAGGCAGTAATCAATTGTGAAATAAAATAATTCGAAGTAAAATAAAGAACAAATTGTGGTGCTTTTGAATGTTATATTACAATTTATGCATTTTTATGTATATGAATTTAACATGAAATAAGATGTGTATTTGTTTATACATATTTACAGTTGTACATGTACACATGCTATGACAAAACTCAAGGTAAGTAAATACGAATGATGACTAAATAGATTTTGAGTAAAAAAAAAAAAATTCAGTTGGATGGAAGCATTGCAATGAACAATTCAGGCTGTAAAAGCTGGGGGCATAGGTTCTATGCACCCAAATTGTATTGTACATTGTCTGTCAAATAATACAAATACATATTAATAGTTATATTAGGACCAGCAGCATCCTCATCTATTCGGATATCTCTTCTCTTAGGGGGCTTGACAAGGAGGACAACTTCAGACTCAACCAAAACAATAACAATGTGTGCATAGTAATTTAGGGCCTCAATGGTTCACTAGCTGATATAGATAGGATTCCCCGAATTTTATTTTAATTAAGTACATGTAGATATCTATTATCTAGCAAGTCTAGCTATTATTTTGCTAGTTAATATATGTATATATAAGTGTTCAGATTAAGTAAGAGGGGGTCAAAGGCTTGTTTCACATATAAATTCTGTGTTGACATTTTCGTTGGTTTGGTTAAAGTTATAAATAAAGGAAATAAATGAAGGTCAGGCTGTTTGTTCATTTGGAAGCCGTCTTCAGTGTATATGAACATAATTATGAATTTTTCTAACAGGGCCTGTACCTTATTTAAGTAGGTTTTATGATATCATGATAACACAATAAAGACACATACATTTAATGACTTCTCACCCCTTAACTGCATAAAGGCCTTGTATTTTATATAGTTGTGTTTAGTAAATGAAAAGTTTTGTACCATCTTAAGTTAACATGAAAAATCAGGTAAACTTATTTTACTAAATTTATTATATAGACTATTTCACAAATGTCGATAATTCACACAGAGATTAATTTCAGCACGGGCTTTTATTTCCTGACAATGTTCTTTAAGACTTATACAAGAAGAAAATCTTTAGGTGTTTAAATATAATTCTACAAATAAAAGACTATAAAATAAATAATTTATAGGCTAATCTTGTCAAAATTATTAGTAAATTAACATTTATTCCTTTGAGTTATCTTTCTCCTCAGGGAAAGTGAACCTCAAAATAGGAAATGCAACTTCAAGTCCCTGAACTTTTACCAGTTTTAATCAAGTAATTCAGTTTCGCAAAGGGATGAGGGACAAATTACAGAGTTCTTTAGGTGCTAAAGTCAATGCAGGCTCATTTGAATAAGGTTCGCAGTGCTGGTCTTTCTATGTATTTTCCTTATGGCATATGCTGTATGAATGGTCATAATAATAAATAAATCAACAAATAAATAAAATAAAGAGGGTTATAATGAGACTTCCAGTATAAGGTTTAAAATGGGGCTTCAATTTTTGTCAGTGTTGGTTTTTGCTGTGTCTCTAAGTTATTAGATACAAAAGATTTGCTATTTTCACACAGATAAAACTTGCTTCAGTTAAAATTCTATATTCACAGATTTTAAACTCATAAAGGATAAATTGTTTAGGTAACTGGTTTTATTCATGTGGAATTATAAGATTTAAAAATAAATAAATAAATAAGATGAAAGAACCGCATAAGGCGAGATTTCCTAACAGCATAGAGATACAAATTCGGGGGGGGGGGGGGGGGGGGGGGTTAGATACATATTGTACCACAGGCTAGATTATAATCTGATCCATTTCCTACAATATTTTCTTTTTAATAGTAGGCGCTTACTGTTAGCTTACACATATGCATATCTTAGGGGCATTTCTTCATTGAAAATATCAGTTCAAACCCAGTTGCCATTCGCATGTAATATGGTATGTGTTTATCACTCATGTTAGCAGTTAGCTGAATTATTTTCTGTTTACACATTAATCTCATATGGGATTAAGATGCATTAGTCGGTGAATAATTGCATAATTTATGTACATGTAGTTTACATCCATGCATCAGCTAATGGGTACAAATACAGGTTACTCCTACATGTATAAGAGCCTCGGTTAACGTCCCTACGCTCCTTATGTACCTCGGAGCCAACTCAAAAGTATCTCGTCGTGAACCTCTAGCATGCTGGAGTAAAATACAGGTTAGCTAGGGGATACAAATACAAATCCACAAGTGAGTAGGAGTTAACGTTTCATAGTGCTAAGATTAGATAAACTTCGACAGCATTTTAGGGTATTATAGAAAGGATAGGTTTACACTAACTTAGCATATTAATTTTCATGCTCTCTATCATAAAGCTATTTTTTACAGCCTTAAAAAGAATTTTGAAGTCTATATTTTTAATAACCCATTCCACAGCATATTTTTGCAGGAGGAAAGGGGGGCGGGTCCCTCCCCAAAATTCCCAAAGTAGGAAGCTTAAGGTGTAGTTAAATCATGCCTATTTGATAGAGTATTAGCTGGAAAGGGATTTAGAATAAAGGTTTTAGTCATATGTGCCTTACATGTCTTGTGCAGTCCATCTACATTAACAAATGCTTAGGGGTAAATACAAAGTACCCTACTGTGTTTCTTGGCTTCAAAGGTAAATAGTATATACAAGATTTAATCAATTTTACATGGTCTTCGGAAGAGCTTGGTTTAAAAAATAAGTAGTACTTAGATAAGCTCATTTCTTCAGAACTGGCAAGATACATTACAAAATATCACAAAACATGTTCTGCACTTGACAGAGTGGGAATGTGAACACTTAAAATTATTGTCTACAATACAGGAACAACATAATCATGCTGAAGGGGGGGGGGGGGGGGGGGGGGTAGAGAGTATAGCTGCTCATCTCATTCATCTTGTTTTTAATCTTTGCAGGAAAGTATATTACAAATTTTTCTTTCAAATGACCTAAAAATGAATAAGAAATAAAATTCAAATGAATAAACCAATAAATAAAAAAAGGGGGGATAAATCTAGATAAGGCATATTTTCTACTTTATTTTCTTACATTAGTCCAGTTAGTTCTTTCTTTCTGACTGAGTAAAATAGCTGGATATTAGTAATAGAAATAGAGACCCAAAGCAGTACAACTTCGAAAGATATAAAATCAGGGAAAGGGGGGAGGGGGTAAGGCACGATTAATTTGAAGGGTAACCAGATTTATTTTAATGCAGCATAAATCTACAGTGGGTTGGAAATGAGAGAGAGTGATGTTCACGATGGATGGGTTGCTGAGGGTTTTGAGTAGGCTAGGAGTCCATGGTGGGTGGTTAAATTGAAGTTGCCTACCCCCACCAGGTGGCGGTGGGCACCTACGGTGCCCATGTGGCGAAATCGTCACCTTCAATTTAACCATTGAACTGTTGATTTTGTTGACTTTTTGTGGTTGATGTTGATATATGTGATGGTTGATGTTGATATATGTGATGTTGACTTTGAAAATTATATCTTATATAATGTAAATCTAAAGCAAAATAATATAATTAAAAGACAATTTGTGTTGAAATGTGTCCGTAGCACGATTGAGGTCAACCCAGCGTGCTACTTTTCCCGTCAGGGAGGGCACAACTTATGTTGATGTTGGGGGTATGCCATTTTGCCGGCTGCCCCACTGTTGTGTAGACCACTGTGGACAATACCTGCCAACTCGAATAAAACATTAAACTTAAATACTTAGAATTTGTTTATTATATATAGGTCTTTGATAATACCGCATATTTGAGTTCATCTCACAATATGCGTCGTTATCAAAGCTCTATATCCTTTAATTATATGTCATCATTCACCTCCTTTTTGTGAAAAATTGAATAAATGAGATAAGCCGGAATTTATTTATCCATCCATGCAGTGTCAGTACGTAGTTACAAGGTTTACGGGTTATCTCCCCTTTTCTATGCATCAATGAAAGTGAAAGGTGGGTGATGAAAGTATCCGATTTATTTTTCTGTATTATGAAATACCCTCCCACCTCAACCCTTGAGCTAGGTGTTAAGTATATACTCTTTCTCCTTTTGTTTGTTTAATTTACGTTTACATTGTTTTACATGGGTTAGGTATAGCCAATTTATTAAAGTTATGGAAATGTTATTGAGAATCTTTTTCTGCTGTGGGGTTTTGTTTTTGTCTTTTCAGGTATTAGAGATTTCGTTGAAGGAGACTGACGGTGCTGATCAGAATTGCCCGCTATTTCCGTATTCTAGGACCTTTGGAATGATCTCTGACCGAATACCATGCGTGACAGGTGTCAACTTGGCGATTTATCCATGATTTCAAGGAGTTCGGGGAAAGACAGTAGACTATACTTCACAGTGGTCGTATTGGCGAAATCGTCACCTTCAATTTAACCATTGAACTGTTGATTTTGTTGACTTTTTGTGGTTGATGTTGATATATGTGATGGTTGATGTTGATATATGTGATGTTGACTTTGAAAATTATATCTTATATAATGTAAATCTAAAGCAAAATAATATAATTAAAAGACAATTTGTGTTGAAATGTGTCCGTAGCACGATTGAGGTCAACCCAGCGTGCTACTTTTCCGTCAGGGAGGGCACAACTTATGTTGATGTTGGGGGTATGCCATTTTGCCGGCTGCCCCACTGTTGTGTAGACCACTGTGGACAATACCTGCCAACTCGAATAAAACATTAAACTTAAATACTTAGAATTTGTTTATTATATATAGGTCTTTGATAACTTGTAAACTATTGTATCAAAAGAGCTTTGACATGCAGGTTCCTAGAAAATTGTCTTTCCTATAGGTACTTTCTTTTATGAAACTGAATTGATTTTTTTCTAAATGTTTCTATAATAGGATTCTTGTTGTCAAATATCATGATATTTCTGATCATTTTTTAATTTATAAAAAAAACTTACTGAAATTCCTTACTTGATTCTTATAGGTTAAGAGTGACACTTGAACAACTTACAATTCCAAAAATATGTAAAAACTAATTCATATATTTGTTTTAATTTGGATTATTTTCAGCAGTTTGGATTCACACGGTATCACCACAATAAATATACTAGGAGACAAAACTTCTAAGACAACAAAGGGAATACATGACGAGTGAGTTTTATGTCATTAAGCTGAAAGGTTGGTTAGTGGTGGGGCTTTTGTACTTGTATTTCATTTGTTTATTTTTCTGACATGACCTAATACCCTTGGAGACCAAAATTTATTAACAAATGGTCATGGAGAATGGCCTACTTTTAAAAAATATTGGCCAGAATTAACAATTGAGGCAAAGCTTTTCTTGGCGTACCGCATTTGTGACCTGTGAAGTTTGACTTTGAAATTTAACTTAGCTTTGAAAAACATTTATCTTCGTCATAACCTTGCAACTGTTTGTGATAAGGATTTTGTATTTCACATGCATATGTATAGCTTGTGACAAGAACTTTTCTCGTTTACCAACATTTCCGACCTCATGACCTTTATATTAAAAATTTTACTTACCTTAATAATACCGTTGATAATGTAGTAAAAATTAATGCAGGGCTTTCATATATCACTGGTATATTCATTGGGACAGGGAATTTTAACCTTAGCTAGTAATGACCTGTGATAGAAGGCATCATCGTTTTACAAGCACATTCAGTGGTTTAAATCTTTTTTTGCATTTCCAGATCGAACCTTCCATTTCCAGTTTATGTTATAATTATAATACCCTGTATGTGTGTAGCAGAAGTAGGCATCATTCTTATTATTGTGATTAAATGCCTTATAAAGAGAAGACGTGAAGGTCAGAAAATGATTGAATCATAATTCAAATTTTTTTTACTGTTTGTTTTAACTATAAATTGGAAAAAAAAATTGAATAATTTTAGGTTCACCGAGGAACATCCATGAACAAGAAGCGTTAAAAGCCAATGATTCCTCACTTGCAATTGGAAGAAATGAAAACAAAAAAACTTATTTGAGAGAAGCATTATTGTGCTGATAAAAAAACTATCTTGAAAATAATAAGGTCCTTATTGACTTCATTACTCCGAAATTTTAAAGACAATTTGAATGCCTTAAGATGTATTTATACATTTATATAGAACATAAGTTTTTCAGTTCAATTCCAAAAGACATTTACTTTTCACGTAAAAGTGTTGAGCGTTACATGTGAGTGAAGAAGAACAATTACTGTGTACATGTATTTTAATTGACACATGTTTGTCACGATCCGAGCTTCAATCTAATCCTATCTACATGTATCTGTCCACTGCTGAGCAAGCGCTCTTCCAAAACAATACCTTACATGTATGTAATAAAATTTTGTAAACTATTAAGATAACTCGATAGGAAAAAAACTCTATTCGATTATACTGAATGCATTGTAAAAATTGATTGACTGAATTGATCAGTATTACACTATAGTGACAATTTGTAAACTTTGATTTGATTTATTCTGATTGTGATCACAATGACCTTTGGTAATAGATTTGATGTACTCTAGTTCAAATGTACTTTATGTGGTTATTCTTATGTCACGGGTTCGAATTCTACAGCGCTGTAGGTGCTAGCAAGAAATAGATCCCTCAGTGCAACAAAGTAAATATATCTAAATTTTAAATCCTTTTCAAAAATCTAAGTGCAAATGTTGGCGGACCTCTTATAATGATTGAACGGGGTTTTTACTACAGTTTGATTTATCATGTACAGAACTCCAATAAAACAAAAAAAAAACAATTGATCTTCCATTTGTTATTTCAAAATTGTTTTTAAAAATTTGAGCGATGTCTATTGGCTTATTACTGTAAAATAGTATATTTTCGTCAAATTTTGGTTAGGAAAATGTTTTGTTGTAATGTACATGAAATTTTAATCTAGTGGTGTGTCATAATTTTGAGGGTCTCTCCATGCCTATAAAACAACGAAAATCAGACCCCACGAAACGTAGTGATTTCACAGTATTTATATTGCCATTATCATAAATTGAAAAATATTAGGTTTTGGAGCAAAGGAAAGATGGAAGTTTAGGTAAAGTATGAAATATATGTATAAAGTACATGGAGTCTTTATGCTGTTATAATATTAGACTGGTTCCCATCCACACCAGAGTCCCTAGACGTTACGTGCGGTGTTGGTACTATCATATCTGACCCGTCATATTCCACAAAGAAACTGGCGTTTTTCAAGGTGTTATATTTACTAAAAATTAAAAATAAAATTAATTACATAATCCCAGGTAAGACTACCGGTAAACGACAGCCTACTACTTGGGCTGTAAAAAATTCAATTCAATATGACTTTTTTTTTCAGTTGAGCGATTATCTATCATAATAAAAGAACCTCTACTGATTCACAAAGACACATCCGCATAAAAATTATTATCAAGGAGTCTAGCATCGTCGGTAAAAGTCTAGCCGTGTACTCAACATATATACCATATGTCTTTGTATTATTCTTCAACTCATAAAATAAAACTAAATAAAAACTCCCATTTTATGGTCTGATATCCATTCAACATATTTAGATCAACCGTCCACTCACAAAGAATAATCTCCCACGATTTGATGTTACATGTATGTATGTCTCAAAGATATTAATTACAAGCGTAAAATAAGGAATGTATACAGCATATCCTAGTAAGTTTAGTAGCGTCTGAATTTATCTGTTTTGATTTTCATTCGAATGTTATTGTTACTATGTCTGAACCTAACATGTTTTGATAAGCATCTGCAACATCAGATAAATCGTTGGTCGTTATTAAATTGTTCCTGGTGTTAAATTTATCACGTAGAATCCAACCAAAATACACCATATAAAGTACTGCACAAGTCGTACCAAGCGTTGTAACTGAAATTCTAAGTTTCCTGTTCAATTCATTACTGCTTTGTTTCCTTGTCTGGTATGATTCTGTAACGTTTGGCGTTATAGAATTCTTGTCTGTACTCTGTGTAGTCACTGTAGTCATTTCCCACTGTGACTGACTCACAGTAAAAAGAAATGATGTTTTTTCTTGAAGATAAAAAATAATTACCATAAAAAGGTAATAAGTAACAATATACCATAAAAATGATTGATTTATTTGATATACATGTTTCAATTAAGCTTAATTAAGTCTGTTTTAGTGAGTTTAACTTTTACATTTTTTAGCTGATTCTGGACAGCCTGTTCTGTGGTCACATGATTCAATACCACAATTCTCACACCGCTTGCTGCATAAGTAGCCCTACTGAGGATAATGACACAATGTGGAACAATTCCGTCCAACAAAGCCAGGGTTACATTCTGGAGATTAAATGTCACATAGTATGGTACGGTCATAATGTATTGATATAATATCTGTTTTAGATCAGAAAATGCAGCACAAATCCATAATATGCTTGAAAAATATGGATTAGTACTGAAAAGCACTTTCAAATGAAACATGATCGTGAAACTAATACATGGAATTATGCACTTTCTAGCATATTTAGTATGAAAATCCTTTATTAAGTAAGCTTTGAGCAGTTCATATGTTTTAAAAGCGGAATCACTTGAAACTGAACTGTGAAAACAAATCTTACCGGTACATTTTCTAAGAGTTGTATTCCAAACACTGTCATCCCCACAGGTCATGTTTACACTGTTGCTTAAACACACAAATAAAGTCACTCGCATATCTTTTTAAGATTCTTACAAAAGAATATGAAATTGATATCGGTTTTACATACCTTTGTTCAATTGTTTTTCCAGGTTCATTTCCTTGGACTCTGTACAGAAATACGATTATATGCGTTGCACCCAACTGCATTATATGAGTTGTAGAAGGATGAACTTGACATGCTAACGAATCAGTTAATAGTGTTATTAGATTAAAACTAGAAAGTACATGTAGAATGCTAATTCAAAATAGGAAAAGATATTTTAAAAATACAAGGTTAAAAAAAAATTTTAAAAAGTTTCTTCGATATTTAAGATTAGTTACCTTAATAGGAATGTGCTTTTTTTCTCCACCATTGTCTCTTTTATTTGAAACAAGAAAGCTATAAAGCACGGCTGATTTCCCATTCAAACCAAAAATTGTTTTAATGTGTATATTTGAATATTTATTTATAATTTGCGAACTGTAACAACAGCTTTTTCTCAATGTATCCAAAATCTTTAGAAAAACTCAGCGGGAAAACAGAGCTTGCAAATTACCGTTACGATGTAGCATGATAGGTACTTTGGTCGTCTATGTTCGTATTTTAGGATAAGGGCCCTGGATCATGAAGTACCTTAATTTAATATATTCATGTTGTACTAGAAGTTTGATTAAGTCAAATAGACAAAAATTAAAATATTTTTTATTGTCATACCTTAATTTACAAATTTATTTCTATTCAAATCTATACGAAAAAAGTGTAAAATTTCTAATGTTTTGCTGAGCGGGCATAAAAAATCGATGTTTGTCCGCTAAGTGAGATGTTGGACCGGTCGATGGATGTTGGACCACTTACCTCACAGAATGGGTGGAGCTTAATCTCATTTGCATTCGTTAGTGTTCAAAAATGACTGTCCTGAGGTCACTTCACGGAAGACAGTAAAACATACATGTTGGTAAAAAAAAAATAGTAAAATGAAAGGTATAACAAATTATTTATTGACTGAGTTCGAGGGCAAAATGCGTTTTGTCAACCCTCGACAAAACGCATATTGCCATCGAACTCAGTCAATAAATGTATAATATTGCTTTACAAAAATTTTTGTAATCTGCAAAATAAGAGATGCGTTAAATAATTAACAGACAGTTTACAGACGATTAAATATTTGAAAAAAAAAGTCTAAGTCTGCTACATGATCCTGAGACCAGATATTTTAACCATAGAAATAAGCGACTGTTTATAAATTTGCACTTTGTTGCGATAATATAATCAGAAACTCTTTTAAAACACATTACATTTCAATTGCCCTGTGCAAATTTTCATTTTTTCCCCACAATACTTTACATTCTATCATACAATAAAAATCATATATTTCACTTTAAAATGCTTAGTATCATTCTATTTGAATCATCGAAATAATTTATTTTCAAAACAAAGTAAAATCCTCAAAATACAGTTCACATTGCTCTAGAACTTTCCGCTTAAGCAAAGTTAAACTTGAATACTTATGCTTCGTGCGTTAATAATTGGGAGCCATTGAACATGATTTGTATTCAATGATTATTTTAAGTCTCAATTAAAAAGATATTTTGCATGAAAAAGTAACCTGTTCAAAAGTCAATTTAAAAAATGAACCATCGAGGATACATGTACGTGAGATGATTCCTTTCAATAATCAATGCCCTCTGATAATTCTATAAAAAAAATTGTCATTGTCATACCGATCGATGTAACTGAAATTCTAAGTTTCCTGTTTAATTCATTACTGCTTTGTTTCCTTGTCTGGTATGATTCTGTAACGTTCGATATTATAGAATCCTTGTCTGTACTCTGTGTATTCAATGTAGTCATTTCTAACTGTGACTGACTTACAGTAGAAAGAAGAGATGTTTTATCTTGAAGATAAAAAATAATCATTTAAAAGTAATACTTAATACTTGTCAGTAAAAGTCAATTATACCACCAAAATGTATGATTTATATATTTTACAGACATATTTTCAAGTGTGTTATAGTGAGTTTTCTTACTTCGTTTTTCTTTACCTGATTCTGGACAGCCTGTTCTGTGGTCACATGATTCAATACTACAATTCTCACACCGCTTGCTGCATACGTAGCCGTACTGGGGATACTGACACATAAGGGAACAATTCCGTCCAACAAAGCCAGGGTTACATTCTGGAGATTAAATGTCACACAGTATGTTACAGTCATAATTTTGATATAATATCTGTTTTAGATAAGCAAATGCAACACTATATAATTTGATTGAAAAAGATGAATTAGTAATGAAAAGCACTTTCAACTGAAATATGATCGTGAAACTAAAACAGGGAAGTAAGCACTTTCTAGTATAATAGTATGAAAAGCCTTTATTTAGTAAACTTTGACCAGTTCATATGTTTTAAAAGCGGAATCACTTGAAACTGAACTGTTGAAACAAAAGCTCTCATGTGTTTGATTCTTACCGGTACATTTTCTAAGAGTTGTATTCCAAACACTGTCATCCCCACAGGTCACGTTTACACTGTTGCTTAAACACACAAATAAAGTCACTCACATATTTTTTTAAGATTCTTACACAAGAATATGAAATTGATATCGGTTTTACATACCTTTGTTCAATTGTTTTTCCAGGTTCATTTCCTTGGACTCTGTACAGAAATAAGATTATAAGCGTTGCATCCGTCTGCATTATACAGTTTTATTAGTTGTAGAAGGATGAACTTGACATGTTAATGAATCAATAAATAGGGTTATTAGATCAAAACTAGGAAGTAGAATACTAATTATATAATAGGAAAAGGTTTTATAAAAATTTAAGGTTAAAAATAAAAAAAAGTTGCTTCAATATTGAAGAGTATTTACCTTAATAATAATCAGAAACTCTTTTAAAACACATTACATTTCAATGGCCCTGTGCAAATTTTCATTTTTTTCCCCACAATACTTTACATTCTATCATACAATAAAAATCATACACTTCACTTTAAAATGCTTAGTATCATTCTATTTGAATCATCGAAATAATTTATTTTCACAACAAAGTAAAATCCTCAAAATACAGTTCACATTGGTCTATGACTTTCCGCTTAAGCAAAATCCAACTTTAATACTTATGCTTCGGGCGTAAATGATTGTGTGCCATTGAACATGATTTGTATTCAATGATTATTTTAAGCCTCAATCAAAAAGATATTTTGCATGAAAAAGTAACCTGTTCAAAAGTCAATTTAAAGAATGAATCATCGAGGATACATGTACGTGAGATGATTCCTTTCAATAATCAATGCCCTCTGATAATTCTATAAAAAGTTTGCCATTGTCACGTTTTGACGTGGAAAACATGTAACTTTACCAAAATTTTGCACAGCATCAGCTCAATATGCCCGTAAATGCATGTTAAAAAAAACGGCAAAGAGAATCTTATCTAGACTACTTAAATGAATATTTAATAGGTTAACATACAAATATAAGAGTAAAGTAAAATTAAAAATTAATAGAAAATTATCTGAATGATAAAATATCTGTACCAGAACCTGATTCTTTGAGGCTTATCGTCATTACGTCGTGTTTTCTTTTCTGTTTGGTCATTCCTTTGAATATTTTCCGATGTGTCTGTCTCATAGTTGCTGGAAGAAGTGTGGATTCTAAAATATTTATTTTTCTTAAAATATGTCTGAAAATAGAAGTGATTGATCGATATATCCTAGAAAATCAAATAATTTGTTTGTAAATGTTTCAAGTTTAATGGGGTTTTTTTGGCTTTTTTTCCTAAAAGATAGCAATTGGATCAAGATTTGCCAGCTGGTTAACGGCAGAACATTCCTGATTGATTAACCGGCTAATCGTATCGCAAAAAGCACATTAAATATTGCTTTTTTAATACATTTTACCTGTATTTATAAACACAAGAAGAATTCTAATAACGTTGGAAGTTAATGTAATAAAATATTTTTTTTCTGTTTTAAATAGTTTACTTCACTGCATAATGGCTCTGATGGCGATTATGGAACTAAATTTGTGGACTTCCACCAGCGAGTGGCGTCGTCTTAATAATACGAGGGCTGTTCAATAAATAATGTCCTCGGTGCTCGGAAAGAAGCAAAAGACGCTTTTCAATGATTTTGTCTTCATTATTTTACTTATTAATCTCTTTTAATTACAACACATGTCTGTAACCTTTTTTATCAAATTTCTGATTGATTTTAGAACTCATTTTTGGGTATGACCCTTGGTATACTGGAAAATGGCAGATCCAATGATTTCCTGGACTTGTTTCAACATAATCAAAGGTGTTTTATTTAGAAATAGAAATAAGTCAAAAGGTCAAAGATCTGGTGAATATTGTTAATGTGAAAAAATAATAACTACCTGTGTATCCTGAAAACCCCTTGACTCTTCAGGGCGTGCGGGTTTGGACGCTGTCATGAAGAAATTTAATGCAGTGGATTCCTGATTCTGGGTCCTTCCTCTAATAAACCTTTTGATTTTTTTGCAAAAAAATTGTTTTCTAGAATCATCCAGAAATTAAACTGTCTCCCCGAATAAGACTTTAAACAACAATACCACTAATACTTAAGAACATTGCATATAAATCTGTCTTTGTGCTCGTGCAATTCTTTGCTCTCGCCAGACCTTCCCTGTTTTTGTCAAGCACATCTTATGGTAGATTTTGTTTTGAGGATTTTAAGCAATAGATTCAAGTTCCGTTATCTGTTTGAATATCAAAAAAACGTGGATAACTCCAATTACTGATATTTTAAAATAATTCTTAAGACATTCATACACGCTGTCGTTTTCACTCAATTTTCAAAATATAGGGTGACCTTTGAGTACTAAGCTTTTTTACCGTCGAACTTTTCTTGAAAACAGTGTAAACTACCCCCGATGTGATGTCTATCAAATTTGATATTTGTCTTAAAGTCAATCATACATCATCAAGTATTTTTGTTGAAATTTGGCAAACTAGTACATAAGTGTTATAATGTTTTGTTGGCAAGGACGGTACCCATTTTTGATGCCCATTATATAATTTTTTATCATTGAAATCAACCTGCTCATTTGTCTATAAAACAGGTATTGGTTGCTGTAAATGTCACGTAATTCAGTGAATATTTCTTTAGGATTTTTAACAAGTTTTACAGCAGCTAAGTTTACGCTTTTATTTTCACTCTAGTTTACCGATTTTTTACCATTCATTTATAATGCAGTGTCTCGAAAAGCCCTTGTTTCCCAGCTTCTCACAAGGAAACTATGTGATGAAAAGTGGTCACATGAACTGTTATAAATTCAGTAAAGATTAAATCATGAGAGAAAGCCAATTTTATTTTCATATGATATCTATATTGTATGTCATACAGTTCAGGACATTATTTATTGAACAGCCCTCGTAGTGAGAGACGTTACACAAATACAAACAAACAATCAAAATAATATTACAGCATAGTCGAGGTAACCGCGATACGGTGTTTAAATAGTAATTTAAACACTTTACAAACGTACATGCAGACCAGTGATAATTCCAAATACAACAAATCAGCTTAAATAAGTTAAACACTAAAATATCATAGTTTATGCAGAGATTTCTTGTTCTCTTACTTTAAGAAAATTGCTTTTCAATTTACGTACTTGTATATTTTAATTGTTATATACTTGACTAATGAAAATTTAAAAAACAAATTTTCTAACCGAATAATATCTTCTTGACCGACTTATTAAGGTTTTCCGACTTCCTTTGGAAGATCTTACTGTTTTTTCTTATGTTTCCTATTATTATTAAGGTCTTCCGTCTTCAGCGAAAGACTTTCTTGTTATTCTTAGGTTTCTTTTTCACTTTTATTATTAAGGTCTTCCGACTTCCTTCGGAAGACCTTATTGTTTTCCTTCTGCTTTCTATTATTATTATTATTATTATTTATTATTATTATTATTATTTATTATTATTATTATTCCACTTTTCATGGTACAGGTTATATCTCAGCTGTGCCTGGTTGAATCCAGGGATGTCCCTCACTTTTTTGAAATTTACTTCCGTTCACGTTTTTTAGGGAAATTTGTATTTTTTAAATGGAATTTTGTCGCAAAAAATTCTCGAGAACGACAATAGATATCAAACTGAAATTTACGGACATGATAGAACATCAAATATAGATGTGTAGATCGACCTTCATTTTTCATCGTTCTGACTTCCGGTCGCAAACAGAAGTGAATTCAAAAAGTCCAATTTTTTAATTTTTTTTTGTTTTTCAGTATGTTTCTTGGGGATTCACAGGGTTGACAGTGTATCTTTTAACAATTCAAAATATGTTTTCAATATTTTCTTGCGTGCCTTTGTTGTAAAGATATGACTGATCCAAACTTTGTCACACTGTCGGGGGTTCGAATCTCGCCGGGGGCAGTTGAAATTTTTTTCTTTGTTTCTAACTTTTTTCAGTTTGAAATGACTTCTGTCTCTTTTCAAACATGTATTGAGGATTCTGCCGATTTTTTTAAAGCCGGATTATTGAAAACACACCTTTGTCTGTAACTTTTTTTTTTATTTCTCAGTGGATTTTCAAACAGTTTTCAGATTTGAATTCAGCACTTTTTGACCCCTTATAGAAGTTTCAGAGGCTTGAAAAATTACTACTTTTAAAGCTCTCTTCATTTTATTGCGTAATTAGAGTTATCGTTCTTTGCACGGTTGGTTAGCGTAGAAAGCGAAAGTAAGGTTTGGTCCTGTTAGCTGCGTAGCTATACTTTTTTAACAAGCGCTCTGCTAGACTGGCCATGTATCCAATAATGGTTCCTTTCATTTTGCTACATCGAAGATCACATCAAACATGAGAGATCTCAGTGTTTTAAGATATTTGACCGGGAGACTTTACCCAGGTAGCACAAAACATTTTCAAAACATTTTATTGGTGTTGTAAAAAGTTTTTTTTCGAAACATTTCAGACTAAACATTTTTAAAATGTTTTTAAAACATTTCCTCTTCTCATTAAAACATTTTAAAAACATTTTAAAAATGTTTTCAAGAAGCTTATGATTAAATCCTTTTGGAACATTTTTCTAAAATGTTTTTGAAACGTTTTAAAAATGTTTCAAAAGGTATGTTTAGCTTTCAAATATCAAAGATTTTTATATTACGTTTTAAAAACGTTCTAAAAACATGAAATGAAACATTCCTTTTCCATAAATCTTAAACAATGCATAAATACGTTTCTGAAACATTTGGTAGGAACGTTGTCAAAATGTTTTTGAAACATTCTTAATTCATTTAAGGGTATTTATAGCTTCCAAATATAAAAGATCTTATAAAACGTTTTAAAAACGTTCTTAAAACATGAAATGAAACATTCTTATTGTGTAAATCGGAAACATTCAATATACGTTTCTGAAACATTTGTAAGGAACATTTTAAAAATATTTTTAAAACATTCTTAATGTCGCTGTTGGTTAAAAACATTCAATTCCAGATATTTTTCGGCCTAGGCAGTGAAAATGTTTATTTAAAACATTAACTAAAATAATTATTTTCACTACAATTGAAACATTTTAATTATAGTTTATGTAGCATTTTTTGGAAACATTTTCAAAATGTTTCTGAAACATTTATGTAACTGCGGCACAATTTAATTCATTTAGTAACTTTAAGAGTATGTCGTGAGAATGATCTTGGAGCATTCAATTTAATGTGTTTTCTTTCTGAAAAATTCATTTTTCATTGCTGCTGTTATTTTCAAAATGTTCTTAAAACATTCAAATAATGTATGATTGCGATTTTCCTAAAATTTAGTTTATGAAGAAAAAAAAGAATATATAGAAAGAATAGTGTTAAAATGAGGAATTGTAGAAAGTTTTTAATTGAAAGATTTTTCCCGGTATTTTATAATGATTTCTAGTTTTGGCTTATTGATTAAACAGACATAATTTTTATAAAGTCCTTTGATTAAACAAATCAAAAAATCAATTAATGAAAGGATAGGCAAACAAAAAAAATTAAAATATAAATAAATGTATAAAATCATAGGCATTAAATAAAACTTAAATGTCTTTTTTTTTTTTTTTTTAATGTTCTTCATCAAATCTGTGATCCACTCCCAGAATTTTACTCTGAGGCATTAGATAGGGATTGGCACACTGGTCAGTTTCAGTGTCAGGATAACCTATTATGCAATTCTCCTGCTGGGCAGCGCGTTACAGAGTATAGTGGTTTGCTGCTTATCTAGGCCAAATTTTGAATTCTGGTAAACAAGATGTGCGCGCTTACTCCGTACCGATTTGAATGAGAAGACTTCGCACCACATAAACCACAATCATAACCTCGGGATTTATTAACTTTGAATGGTAAGAATTATTCCTTTATCATAGGCTTTAAAAGATCATTTAAAAACGACTTTTATACTACCAGTGCATGATCAATAACTTTGTACAAATATATGTAGCAATGACAAAGCGTTAAGGTTATACATATTTGATTTGAATATTTCATTCTTAAGGCAACACAATTATATCCTTGATTCAAGTATTCATTGTCTTTGTGAAATGTTAATCATCAAACAATATGTTGATTTAAAAATGAAATTTCTTTACAGCATGGTGTTGGTTGCATCATCCGTATTTTCAGATTCCCACATTCAGAAGACCCGCCTTTGGTGAAGGCAAAGGTGTACGTAAATACTATTACTCTTCAATTATATTGTCATAGTAATTATTTTTCTGCTTTTTTCAATGCAAATGAGGAAATAACTTAAATTTGATATAATTATTTAAAATATTTTTTGTATATTTTCATTGATCATCTTAAGATACATTAGATGTAGAACGCTGATACAAACACAATCTTCCTTCTTTACAGATTGTGCTATTCTTTCCGAGGGGCAGATTCCTTATCAGGCTTTTCAGTGTAGGAGATTCTAACTAAGTCTTATAGATCTATACAGTGAACACTGGATTTCTGTGATTCTGTTCTTTTAAAATTCAGTGAATGGATTAGACGCCGTTTTCAACCTTTAAAATCCCGGTGACTTGAAAGAAAATAAATTAAAACTTGTACCGAAAATGGAATTTAAATGTGATTAACATATTGAATATGGGTTTGTATTAAAGGTTCAAAAATTAAATATAATTTGTGTGTATTTTTAAAAAAAAATATAAATATATCATTATTTAATGAGAAAAAGTAAAAATTCAGGAAAAATACTTTTGTAACCTCGACTTTAATGTTTTGAAAACGTTTTAAAAACCAAACAATTTAAACGTGAATAAAACATTTTTGAAAATGTTTTTGTTACATTTAAAGACAATGTTATGATGACATTTGTTGAAATATTTTGTAAAATGTTTTAAAAAAATTTAAAAAACCATACAAAATCACGTGATTAAAACATTGTTGAAAAATGTTTTTGTAACATTTTAAGAAAATGTTCCGGAAACATTTGCTGAAACATTTCACTAAAATGTTTTAAAAACGTTTAAAAAACCACACAAATTCACGTGATTAAAACATTATTGAAAATGTTTTTGCAACATTTTAAGAAAATGTTCTGACAACATTTTGCTGAAATATTTCACTAAAATGTTTTAAAAACGTTTAAAAAACCATACAAAATCACGTGATTAAAACATTTTTTAAAATGTTTTCGCAACATTTTGAAAATGTTTTAAAAACATTTTAAAAATGTTTTTGTGTTAGCTGGGTAGTACGAAACTAAAATTGCTGCAACCTAAATGCGTACAATTAAAATACGGGGGTGGATCCTGAAGTGTTTCGTAGACAGACTTTCATAAATTAAAGTCAAATCATGTCAGCTTAGAATATACAGGGGAAAAACATCAAACCGATTCCATGATAAAAAAAAGCATATTTTACAAGATGAATTAATTCTAAATAAAATCAAAATAAATTTGATGTTTGAAAAAGAAGATGAATATCTGAAAGGAAATTAACTAATCATAACAGGAGAAGCAAAGGACATCAAAGATATTTGAAGAAATTCTAGATAAAATGTATATTTTGTTTTTCCGTTCATCAGTAAAGGAATTTTAGGCACTTCCGAATTTCTTTTTCTTGCCGAGAAAATGTATATCTTCTAGGTAAATGAGATAATGACCACTAAACTTTCCAGAAAGTTTTTATGGAGTCTTTTGAAAAGTATTCTGAAAATATACATTACACAAATCTTTGCATACTATAGGTTTTACTGTGTCTAGAAAATCAAATATCAAAGGTCAAGGTCCTGTAAATGAAAAGAATGAAAGTAAGTGGTGTTTATGAAGGTCTTCCGACTTCCTTCGGAAGACCTTATTGTTTTCCTTCGGTTCTCTATTATTATTATTAAGGTCTTCCGTTTCCAACGGAAGACCTTCTACTGATTCTGTTGTTTCTTTTCCACTATTATTATTTTTTTTCTTACCGATTTTGTGCAGACGATTTCTCGAGAACGCTTCGACAGTTTTTCATGAAACTTTCAGCAATGATGGGAAACTATTTGAACTTTAAGCGTTTTTTTTTTGTATTTTGCCGTCGTCACTTCTTGTCGCGAGATATGGTCATTTTTCTGTTTTTAAAGTGTCATTTTGTCCGAAAGTGTTCTCGAAAACGGTAAGAGACTGAGTCCTGAAACTTTCGGGGATGATAGATTATGACTCGTAGATTTGAGAAGGATATAAAGTTTTTGTTGCCGTCGCGTCCGTTGTCCACCGGAAGTAGTTTAAAAATATGCAAAATTTTATTTTCTTCTTTTTTAAATGTTTCTTATGGAAGCAAACAGAGTGTCTCAAGTAATATTATGTCCACCGGAAGTTATTTTTTCCAAACCGGAAGTAGTCCAAAAAATGAGTATTTTTCCTCGAAATTATCAGGGATGATTCCTTTACACTCAGAGAGGAGTTAGAGGTCATTTTAAGTACTTCCGATCACACCGGAAGTGAATTATAAAGACCGGAAGTTGTTTGAAATTTATAGATTTCACTCTTAAATGTGTTCTCACGTATTTTGAATAATTGATATGAACACTTTTATTCATTTAAACATTGTTTTATGATCTTATCAAAAATCGAACGGAAGACCTACTTGTTGTTTGCAACGAGATCTCATCTAGTTATTATTAAGGTCTTCCGTTTCAACGGAAGACCTTCTTATTATTCTGTTGTTTCTTTTCAACTTTTTAGGGTCTTCCGTCTCCAACGGAAGACCTTATTGCTTTTTCTCTATTATTATTATTTTTTTCTTACCGATTTTGTGCACGGGATTTCTCGGAAACGGCTGGCCCGATTTTCACCAAACTTTCAGATCTGATAGATATTCATCTGAACCTTGTCGGAAATTTTCGTCGTTGATGACGTCACTTCCGGTCGCGAGATATGGACGATTTTCTGATTTTTATAGGGTCGGCTTGTCCTGAGCTCTCCTCCTAAACGACTGAAGATATCGACTTGAGATTTTCAGTGAAGGTAGAGGAAGGATAGTAGATGTGACATTTTGCATATAGAGCTTTCCAAGTAAAAAGGCATTGACGCTCGCCTGGGCTCGAAAAATAGGCTCATACGCATCTCGCAAAAATTGATACGTTTTCTTTTATATCTTTTTAGTGGTTAATATTTTGTTAAGACATATATAACAAAAACTGTGCAATATAGTAAGACCTTTCATTTGATATGAAGAAAATGGGGCTAGTCCTTCAAATTAGGGGCATAGAGGGGCCAAAAATCTCTCGTCTTTAACTCTTTAATGATCAATATTTTGTGATACATTACTGAAGCAAAGATATTCAACTAAACAATTTGCAACAATATATACTAAAACTTTGATCATATGTTACGTAATAAAGGGTCACAGGGGGCTAGAATGCTAAATCTTTGACGCTTTATATTTCGAAAAGCGTGAATATTTTGATAAGCAATATTGAACAAAAGATGGTCAAAATAATGTTCCCAACAATATGCATACTTTTAATTTGTTCATTTTTTCCGTCGACTTTTCCGTTGTAAACCGGAAGAACATGTAATTTAAATACATGTACATTTATAGCGATTTTTTTCACTTTCTAATGAATGTAATTGTTCATTATAGAGATTTAAAGAATGCGTAGCATCTTAATATTTCCACCGGAAGTACGATTCGTTCAAAGCGGAAATTTTTTCTAAAAATAAGTATTTTCCATTGAAACTTTCAGGGATGATTACTGCATGGTTGATGTAGAGTTGAAAGTAGTTTTGAGCACATACGGTCACACCGGAAGTGGAGAAGTAGAACCGGAAGTTGATTGGAATTGATAGATCCTTCATTTTTTGTGTTTCTAAACATATTTTGAAGAATCCTTGTGCCTTTTTGACATTTTTTATTCTATCAATGGTTTTATCGCAATACAAGTCTTATAACATCAGATATCGGACGGAAGACCTACTCGTTGCTTGCAACGAGATCGCATCTAGTCTTATTATTATTATTCTTACAGATTTTGTGCAGGCGATTTCTCGTAAACGGCTTGATGGATTTTCATGAAACTTTTAGCATTGATAACAAATGATATGAACTAAAGGCGTTTTTTTTATTAGATGACGTCACTTCCGGTTCGGAGATTTCCGCGATTTAATGTCATTTTTAGAGGGTCATTTTGTCTGGCAGTGTTCTCAAAAAGCGCCCAACGCAGAAGCATGAAATTTTCAGTGCTGATAGAGCAACCTTTGAAGATGTATATATGGTATATTTCATTTTTCGGAAGTACGAAGCACCGACGCTCGCTATGGCCCGAAAATAGTCCTATCAAGAATTTCAAAATTTCTGACACCTTTTCTTCCATATCTTTTTACCTAGCAAGATTTTGTTGAAACATATAAAACAAAAGAAGTGAAGAATTACATGATCTTTCAAATGATATCTTGAAAAAAGGGCTGGCCCCTATAATTAAGGGCCGAGAGGGCCCGAAAGTTTTTCCTTAATATCTAAAAAAGTATTGAAAATTTGTTATATGTTAAAGAAGCTGTTCAAAATGTCAAGCTGAATCAAATGGCGTCGTCAAAAAACGTCCAACTACGTCACTTCCGGTCATATTTTTGCCGTTCTTGACAAGTTTTTGGGTAACATCTGTCACTGGGAGCATAAAAATTAATTTTCCGTCCGTCTTCGTCACTTCCGGTCAAACCGGAAGTAGCAAAAATTTGCTTAATTTTGCAATGATTAACAAAGATTTGGAGGGTTCAAGAATTTTTGGTCTTCATTGCTCATTTTTTTTTAAATTAAAGTTATTTCCGGTTAAATAACAAGGAAGACCTTCTCGTTGCTTTGCAACAGAGCTCGGCTCTAGTTATTATTCTTTTTTTTCTTTTCTACCGATTTTGTGCACGCGATTTCTCGAAAACGGCTCGATGGATTTCAAGGAAAATTTCAGGATTTATGTAACATTACTTGAACATTATGCATTTTTTTCCGATTTGATGACGTTACTTCCGGTTCGGAAATACTGCCGATTTTATGATTTTTGAAGGGTCAGGTTGTCTCCAGACTTTCGCAACAATTGCTCTAGATAGAAATATGAAACTTTCAGGTATGATGGACCAAACTCTTGTAGATATGCGTAACGTATTTCATTTTTACCGGAAGTGCAGTACTTCGGCGCTCGTTATGGCCCGAAAAATGTCACCTCGCAAATTTCAAAAATTCAAACACCTTTTCTAGGATATCTTTTTACCTGGAAATATATTGTTAAAACATATAAAACAAAAGAAGTGTAGAATTCAAAGATCTTTCAAATGATATCTCACAAAAAGGGCTGTACCGAGTTTTACAAAAGGTCGTAAATTTTGCCGTAGACGTAGACGTAAACGTAGACTTTACGACTGAATTTACGTGTGCGTAGATAGCGTTTTACTAAAGGTTTATATGCGCACGTAAACGTAGCGCTACACGTAAAGATTCTCGTAACTTACGACAGGAACTCTTCAGTAAAAGGTAGAAAAACTAACCTAGTAACGGAAGCTACGCATGCGTATGAGCTACATTTATTCAGATGAATCAAGAAGAAATATTAATTAACTGAAATGAACAGGCAGCATCATTGATCTATTAAAATAATTATCAGTAAAAGAAATAATAGAGATAAGATGGGGTTCCTTGATTTTCAATTAATTTTGCCGATAAAAAATTAATTTTCCGAGGTGTTTTTTTAAAAATGATTTTAATTAATTTGCTATCAAATGAATAAGAAATTAGTCTTTATTTAAAAAAAAAAACAGAATAGATGTCAGTTGTGATTTTTGATTATCCATTTATTCTAGAAATATAATCCTAAAATGGAGAAAGATATTAAAAATCTATAAGCCAATCAAGAGAAGTATGAAGTAACTAATTGCATATATTTTTTTTTAAATTACTTTTTTCAGGCTGTTTTCATAAGAGTACGAGTTAGGTTATGGGCATATTGAAAAGTTATACAGTACATGTATCTGCGCGTTACACGTGACTGCCAAATTAACACGCATTGAAAAATAAAACTCTGAAAAAAAACTTTCCTCTTTATATATCTCAATTAATTGCTGAAAATATTGTACTTAGTCGTGCATTATAAGTGTTTAGAAATTAAAAGCCCAAGCATTGTTCATGATAGAAAAAACATACTGTTAATAATTATATTTTTCTTAATAACAATATGCAATATTGGTTTGCTAAAACTTTCTCTAATTTCTTTTCTGTAAAAATTTGAAAACGGAAAAAAATCAAACTTACAATCGACCCTCATAGATTGTTATTTTCTAATTCTCTCTCTCTCTCTCTCTCTCTCTCTCTCTCTCTCTCTCTCTCTCTCTCTCTCTCTCTCTCTCACTAGTTTTTTTTTTATGTTATCAATGTACAAGAAGCCATGTGATTTGCGATAAAATGTCACAGAAATTAGCACATGATCCGTGATTTTTTTTTTTTTTAGAAATTCATTCTTTACATACAATGAATAACAAAGCACTGATAAGAGTATACATTGTATCATGTAACATGTCTGCATATAATAAAAAAAAGTCTTTTACAAGATGTGCATTCTATTTTGCATTTCCAAATTATGACGTAATTTTCAATATTCATTGCGTAAATTCTTCTATGACGTCATATGGTTCAGGGAAAAAAGATAGGCTTTTACAGTGTGCGGTATTTTTATTAAAATGCTTTTGTTAAGAAACTCTGTCATTTTTACGTAACAAATAAAATTTTGTAATAGTTTTAAAAAAGTTTTCTTCCGTAAAGATGTACTTGTACATGCAGGCTTCATATTTATAGGTGTAACATGATAGTAAAATAAATTGCAAGTGCTCAAATTATATTTATAGCGATTGAAATCGAGGTTTATGTTTGTTTGTTTTTTTCAACTTTATATTTTCTTAAAAATTCATGTGACAACGTAATACCAATTTAACATGGGATTCCCCGTTTTTACGAGTCCTTTTTTTTTTTACATGATACAGTATATCATTTAATTTCTATAAAATACTTGATTCTGATTGGATAAAAAATTGTTTTGATAACTGCATCAATAAAATCTAGAGTTCGCTTGCACTAAGCAGCCGGAACTACTTTGGCAGTCTTTACATGTATATTCCCCCTTCCAGATTACTTTTTGAAGGAATAATTAAATACCTTTAATTAAATAAATAAATATTTTCCTGAATTTCGAAACCTGTCCGTTACGTTCCTGACTTATTTTCTACTTTCGTTTCGTTTTGAATTTCCCCCTTTGCTAAACAAATCAAATCGTCTGCATAACAACAATACAGTTTTGGGAAAGAAGGAAAGAAATCGACATACTTTTGTTAAATGTTCGGCTCTGAGATATCTGGTATGAACAACAGAATTCTGAAGAAATGTTTTTTTTTTACGCTAAAGCAGGGAAAACCGTTAGGCAAAACCTGTTCAATCTTGGGGAAACGAATGATCGAGAAAAACGACACTGCCTGAATGAGGACATTTTTTATCTTAAACAGTCGGATAGCAGACTCTTTCAGGCTTTACAGCATTGACAGGTTGTGATACTTATTTATATGTTCGGTTTGAAATTCAGTTGAAAAGATGTGCAAATGAAATCCAAAATTCCTGTGACCTAACGTTAGAATTGCATGTTAGGATATTTGAGTAGCTTACCCTGACATTTACGAACATAACTTACCGTGGAAAATATACCCATTGGGATAACACAACAGGTAAGTTTTTTTCTGTTAAAGAACTATAAATTATTTCAGAGAATGTTGGCAATGACACGATAATATTTGAGAACGTTTCTTCGTTTGAGCCCTTTTGAATTTCAGCAACGTTAACGTTGTTGTGATGAATTCGTGCGCAATGTTTTTGATGCGTAAATTTAATAGAAAAGTGAAAGAAAGTTTCATTTTATTAATTTAAAATCAAAAATTAAATGATAAAAATGATTCAAATATTTTTTTCCTTTGTATCGATGTATCAAAGAAAAGTTGGAAGGAAAACTTCTATCAATGCGCTACGCGCATTGATGAAGTTTTCCGTCCAAATTTTTCTTTGATACATCGATCAAAGGAAAAAATATTACATTCATTTCTTAAATAAATTTAATAATTGATTCTGTACCCCCCTCCCCCGCACTTGTGCCTATAAGATTTTAAAACAACAAATCGTTTTATGAATACTCTACACTTTAAAATTTATTGCGTATTTTTTTTATTTCATCTTTACGTAAATTTTCGAGTATGTCCATTAGGGCATTATATTGCACAAGTTGACATGTTATTATTATTCGATAAACTCCAGAAAAATCACGGGAAATAAAAATTGTAACATGAGATTGTATTAGTGAAAAAATTAATGACTTTTATCCCCCAAAGATACATTCAGATTAAAGTACTAGTCATATTAATAAAGTTATAGTAATATTTATAAGGCTACGTGTTTTCCTACGACTGCTATAGGGCACACGTAGATTTTCACGTAAATCTACGTCAAATCGTAAGATACGACTTTTAGTAAAACGCAAAATCGGCGTAAGTTACGGCTACGTCTACGCTTACGTCTACGATTTGACTTACGACCTTTAGTAAAACTGGCTACTGGCCCCTAAATTTAAGGGCCTAGAGGGCCGAAAGTTTTTCCTTTATACACTGTATCTCAAAAAGTATTGAGAATTTGTAATACGTCTAAGAAGCAAAGTTGTTTAAAATGTCAAACTTAATCTACTGGGGTCGTCAAAATGCGTCCGGCGACGTCACTTCAGCCAAACCGGAAGTAGTCGAAAAACGCGTATTTTTGCCATTCTTGACAAGTTTTTGGGTAACATTTGTCACAGGAAGCCTAAAACCCAATTTTCCGTCCGTCGACCTCATTTCCAGACAAACCGGAAGTAGCAAAAACTGGCTTATTTTGTAGTTCATTAATATACATTTAGAGGATTTAAACTAATTTATGCTATTCTCAATTTTGTAAAAAAATAAAGTTACTTCCGGTCAAACAAGCGGAAGACCTTCTCGTTCCTTTGCAACGAGCTTTGCTTTAGTTATTATTCCATTTTCACAGTACACGTGATTTCTCGCAAACTACTGAATCGATTCCTTGAATTGGTATAAAATCTATAAAAAATCCTCTCCTTTACTCCTGGACATCAAGCAGTCAAACTGTTGGCATTGAATGTAATGAGCATTTAATTCTCTAATAAAATTATGAAATTCATAGCCCCAGGATTAGGTGTTATAGTGTTAGGGCGGGGCTATATAGATTATATAGTGAAAATGCATCATTTCTTTAAAAACCTTCCTCTCTGCTCCTGGGTATTAAATAAACTAACCAAGTACATAGTTATGATAAGGAAGAATGCCTCTTCCAAAATTGTCAATTTCTTGGCCCCAGGGTCTGGGGTTCTGGTGGAAGGGAGGGGCTCCATTGATTATATAGTGAAAATGCATTAAATCATTGAAAATTTTCCTCTCTGCTCCTGGGTATTAAATAAACTGAATAAGAACATAGTTATGATGAGCAAGAGTGCCTCTTCCAAATTGTAAATTTGGAAATGGCCCCAGGTTCAGGGATTCTGTTGTTAGGGCGGGGCTTGATTGATTATATGGTGAAAATGCATTATTTTTTCAAAATTTCTTCCTCTGCTCCTAGGTATTAAATAAACTAACTTAGTATAGTTATAATAAGCAAGACTGCCTCAACCAAATTTGAGAATTTTATTGTTTCATGTGTCAGGGGTTCTGCAATTTGGTGTAAAGGGAGGGGGCTCTTTTGATTAGATAGTGAAAATATATTAATTCTTTGAAAATCTTTTCCGTTGCTCCTGGGTATTATGCCAATGATCTAAGTATGAATTATATCTCTATGATGGAGAAAGGTGCATCTAAAAAATGGTTAATTTCATGCCCCCTGTGTCAGGGGTATCGGGGGTATCGGGGGGGGGGGGTACATAGTCTGAAAAATAAATGCTGTGAAATCTGCTCATTAGTATTAATCAACCATATTTGATGAAATAACATTTATGATAAAATTTTCAAAATTTTAAAATATGTGGCCCCAGGGTCAGTGGTTCCTGAGGGATGGGTTAGGGTGCACAACTGGTTTAGAATTGAAATGCATTTTCTCTTAGTTACTCTGATCTACCTATGAGGTTTGTGACTATATAGGAAGCACTGCTAAGTGTATAATTATAAGCGTTGGTGCCTCTTTCAAAACTGTGAATTTCATGGCCTCTGGTTTAAAACACAAACCAAATTCAATTTTTGGAAAGTTGTTACGTGATATTCAGGTGACCTATAAGGCCCGTGGACCTCTTGTGTATTATACATTGATCCTATCATGTACTTTTTTTATACAAGGCTGTTCGAAAAGTTTGTAAGCAAAATTCGACTGGAGCATGCCAAGGTGAGAAATATGTTCTAACATCGTTTTAAAAAGATTGCATCAAACTTTTTAGTCTACTTACATTCATTCCTGGGTACTTGAGACCATAAGAACTATGGAAACTTATTCAACTCTTCTAAGCACGGGTACAATAAGGAAGAGGAAGTATTTAACAATATTTTTGTTTTGAGCATACTGAAATTATTTTTACGTTCTCCATAAAAATAGAATTTTTTAGGTTCTTAAACCTGTAATTTTCTGAAACCTAATACTTTTAGGAATTGAACAAAATTAACATGGGTCGTGCAAAAATTCTACATTTGTCCATTTTCCCCTTTGTGCGTCACGGTGTCTCTTTCATTAGATAAATGTTTAATTTGTTTATACAGTGTGCCACACTGCCCAGGGCATTAGGTAAAGGTCTAATTTTGTGCAGGTTTGAACCAAACC